>NW_027438545.1:0-70463 GCF_000715075.1 Nicotiana tabacum
ATATCATTATCATTTAATCACAGCACCTCGTGCCCACAATTCACGTGCCAAATATCATTATCATTTACTCACGGCACCCCGTGCCGACATTTCATTTTATAATCCATCTGGCAATAGCCACATGCTCTCAATTTCAATATAAATCAGATTGTTATCAATTTACCAACAACAAAAAATTTGCACAAGGTATAAAAATAAACACAAGAATATCACAACATCACATGAAAATTATCAACTCCATAAGCCCGCATTATCACATATCGTCTCTGACAATAGCCACCCTTATCGCTCCTATTGCCACCCTTATCACTCCTATAGCCACCCTTCTCGCTCCACCCAGACAATTTCAATAGCTACTCTTATCGCTCCTATTGCCACCCTTATCGCTCCTATTGCCACCCTTATCGCTCCGCCCAGACAATATTCCAACAAACACAACCACAGTGAAGTGCCACCCTTATACCCACATAATATCAACGGTAAAATGCCACCCTTATATCTTCAAAATAATAATTAACAAAACACAACAATTTACACAGAAAATTATCACTGCAACATAACAAAATCAATTCATATCATAATTTGCCCAATGGCTACAACCAAAATTCCAAAGATACAACTAAGTCAATTAATTTCACAACAAATATCCGAAGGCTCCACACAATCTGTACAACACCCAAAAACAATCAACAGAGATAGAAATTACTTAATATAAAGCAAAGTCTTTATTAACTCTAAATTTTCAATAATTATATAAATACCTTTTCTTAAGCTCATTTAATTAATTATTTGCAGAGGGAAAAATTCAAAATAAAATCAAATTCCAATAATTATCAAACCAGCAAATTCACGAAATTTCACAAATAATCGAATAAAAATCACATCAAATTGTCATATAACAACAAAATCAACAACAAGGATTTAGGCACGACAATAAAAGATTAAATATATGCCAACAATTATCCAATTTACTACACAATGTGCTCAAGACTTTAACTCAATAAAATTTGCACATATAAACCAAGTACGTACTCGTCACCTCGCGTACATGGTTTTCAATTACACAAATTACACATAAGACTCAATGCCTAAGGAAAAATTTCCCTACTCTAGGTTAAGCAAGACACTTATCTTTTTGAAGTTAGGTCGATATTCGAAAATAGCTTTCTCACTCCAATCTTTCTTGAGCCTTCCTTACATTACTACGAGGTTCCGAAAATCCTAGCAATTTCAATCTATTTAGAAAAATAACAAAAGTGAACCATAACTAGAAAGATTTTCATGGTTTTAGCTTATTTGAGCATTTTATCAATCACTAGGTGTGCAAATTTGGCTACAAGATTCTTCTAGAAGATTTTCTTCACTCCTCAACCCAATCTTTACTTATTTTAGCCCAACAGTCTTCCCACAAATCTTATTGGTACATACTTGTATAAATAAAACTCTCATACCCAAGAATCATACTCCTAATCAACCATCTTCTACCCAAATTCTAAATTGAAAACTAGGGTATGGAACCTTACCTCTTAGATGAAGAAATTGTGAGATTTCCTTGTTGGATTTCAAAGTTTGAACAAGATATTGATGAACAAATGTCACGACCCGAAATTTTTCACCAACGAGACCGTGATGGCGCCTAACATTTCACTTGTTAGGCAAGCTGTAACGACTCAAAATCCCACCACAGGAGTCGTGATGGTACCTAGTCTCTAAGACTAGGTAAGCCGATTTCCATTGTATTTTTGAAGCCATTTTTTTGAATTAAATAATTAATCAAAACTAACAGCGGAAATAATTACTATATACAACCTTCCAAGACTGGTAGTACTGAGTCACAAACTCTAACTGAATAAATGGAATGATCATGAGGACCGAATATACAATACTATTTGATTACAAATTAATAGTACAATGAAATGAAAAGACTCCAAGGGACTACGACGACCAAGCAGCTCTACCTTGAATCCTTACGATCCGGCTTTAACTCTGCTCAAGTCCGTTATGTTCAATACCTGGCTCTGCACAAAATGTGCAAAAGTGTAGAGTGAGCACACCACAGCGGTCCCCAGTAAGTATCAAGACTAACCTCAATGGAGTAGAGACGAGGTACAGTCAAGACACTCACTAGTCTAATAACCTGTGCAATATGATATACAAAATAACAGGAAGCAAATAATAATAAAGGCATGATAAAACAACCAGTTATATGCACAACAGACAACAAGAATACCATTAATACCACTCAACAATTAATAAACACAATTACACCCAATTAAATCAAGCCCTTCAAATAAATGCCGTTCACATAGTTCTTCCAAACTCTCTTTCAAATATAATTTTCTCAAATAATTATTTTTCAAATATAATTCTTTCAATAAATCTTTTCAAATACAATTTCCTCAAATAAATATCTTTCAAAATACAATTCGTTTATATAATACTTTCTAATTAAAAATCCTTCCAAATAAATATTTTGAATATAATTCTTTCAATTACAAAGTTACCATGTGACACCTCATTTCAAAATCATCAAAATATGGGACTCAGCCCATTTTCATATTTTTCGTAAATACGGGTCTCAGCCCATTTTCATATTTTCATGGCACCTCGTGCCCATAATTAAATCATCATACTTCCCCGGCACCTCGTGCCCTTATTTCATATCACAAATGCACGAACAATTCACGTGCCAATTATCATTATCATTTCATCACAGCACCTCGTGCCCACATTTTATATCACAACTGCACGGATAATTCAAGTGACAAATATCCTCATTATTTACTCACACTACCTCGTGCCCACATTTTATTTCATAAACCGCCTAGAAATAGCCACAGGCACTAAATTTCAACATAAATCAGATTGTTATCAATTTACCAACAACAAGACACATTGCAGAAGGTATAAAAATAAACACAAGAAAATCACAACATCACATGAAAATTATCAACACCACAATCCCCACATCATCACATATCGTCCCTGACAATACCAACCCTTATCGCTCCTATTGCCACCCTTATCACTCCTATAGCCACCCTTATCGCTCCGCCCAGACAATATCAATAGCCACCCATATCACTCCTATTGCCACTCTTATCGCTCATATAACCACCCTTATCGCTCCGCCCAGATAATATTCCAACAAACACAACAACGGTGAAATGCCACCCTTATCTCCTCAAAATAATAACTCACACAACACAACAATTTACACGGCAACATAATAAAATCAATTCATATCATAATTTGCCCAATAGCTACAACTAAATTCCAAAGATATATCAAAATCAATTAATTTCACAACATATAGCTTAAGGCTCCACACAATGTATATAACATCCAGAAACATTCAATAGAGATAGAAATTTCTCAGCATAAAGCAAAGCCTTCATTAATGCAAATTTAGATAATTATGTTAACACTTCTTCTTCTTAAGCTTGCTTCAATTAATTATTTGCAAAAGAAAATTCATATTGGAATTAATTTCCAAGAAATATTAAACCAACAGTACTCACGAAATTTCATAAATATTTCAAGTAACAATCACATCAAATTATCATATAAAAACAAATTCAACAATAAGGATTTAGGCATGGCAAACAAATAATTTAATATTTTTCCACAATTTCTCAATTTACTACACAATAATACCTAAGAATTTAATTCAATCAATTTTGCACGTATAAGCTCTAGTACATACTCGTCACCTCGCGTACACGGCTTTTCACATTTTACAAATGGCACATAAGACTCAATGCCTAAGGGGTAATTCCCCCACTCGAGGTTAAGCAAGACACTTACTCTTTGAAGGTAGGCCGATATTCCAAAATAGCCTTCTTGCTTTAATTGACCTCCGGACAGCTCAAATCTATCCAAATTAATTGTATAACTTCATTGAAATTTATCGGAAACAATTCCGGATAATAATACGTCGACTTAAAATTTTATTCCAAAAAGTCAACAAAAGTCAACCCTCGGAACCCGACAAATTTTTTATGAAATCTGAACACCCATTCCGATACGAGTTCAACCATACCAATTTTATCAATTTCCAATAACAACTCGACCTCCAAATCTTAACTTTACGTTTTCAGATCCCTAAGTTCAAACCCCCGATTTACACCTCAAAAACATGTAATCTAATCGGATTATTCGATGATAATTCAATATTATGGAGTGGAAATGATCACAAGGGACTTACCTCAAGTTTTCCCATGAAAACCTTGCTCAAAAATCGCCCAACCCAAGCTTGAAATGCCCTAAAATGGCAAAAGCTCGGAACCCCTCTATTTTTGTATTGCCCAGGGGTTTTCGCACCCGCGGTGATTTCTTCGCACCCGCGGCATCGCACCTGCAGTTAATTTCTTTGTACTTGCGGCTTCGCACCTGCGGTACAATTCTTCGCACCCGCGGTAAAATTCTTCGCATCCGCGGCAAATTTTTCGCACCCGCGGTGCCTGGCCAGCCCATGAATTTTCCGCTTTCGCGACTCATTTCTCGCATCCGCGAGCTCGCACCTGCGGCCCTTTTTCGCGCAGGTGCGATCATACCAGATGCTCAGCAACTTCAACTCCTCCTCCAAATCCAAATTCGATCCGTTAGGCATCCAAACTCACCCGAGGCCCCCGGGACCTCAACCAAACATAACATCAAGTCCTAAAACATCATACAAACTTAGTAAAATTCTTAAATCACATAAGACAATATCAAAACGACGAATTGCACCTCAAATCAAAATTTATGAACTTTGAACTTTCAAATTCTTTATCTTGTGCCGAAACACATCAAATCAATTCGGAATGACTTCAAATTTTGCACACAAGTCATAAATGACATAACAGACCTATTCAAATTTCCAGAATTGGATTCCTACCTCGATATCAAAAAATAACCCCCCGTCAAACTTTCCAAGAATTCAACTTTCGGCATTTCAAGCTTTATTCCACTGCAGACCTCCAAATAATTTTCCTGGCACACTTCTAAGTCCAAAATCACCATACGGAACTATTGACATCATCAAAATTCCATTCCGGAGTCGTTTTCTCAAAAGTCAACTCTCCGGTCAACTTTTTCCATTTAAGCTTCAAATTAAGGATTGTTCTTTTAATTTAATTCTGAATCTTTAGTAAATCAAACTCGACCACACCCGCGGGTCATAATAAATATTGCGAAGCTGCTCGAGACCTTAAGTCACTGAGTGGGGCGAAAATTCTTAAAACGACAAGTCGGGTCGTTACATTCTCCACCTCTTAAACAAACGTTCGTCCTCGAACGTTTTAAGAATTATTGTGAGGTTACCAAATTAATGATTTTTCGTTTACACATATACTCACGGTTGATTGCACGTTACCGCCTTTGAGATAAGCCCGACAATATCATCTCATTTGAGATTATTTCTTTTATCCATATTTATAGACTTTATGATCAATTTCTTACACTCCAACATTTCAAAGATCTGTTTTTTCACAACAACGCACGGTATTGGTCTCAACTGGATATAGCGACTCATGCCTATGAACACATCAATTTTGCTTGATAATGTTGAAGTACTTAAAAAAAATTATTTCTGGGGTGTTTCATTCTTCCACGCTTAGGGTCATTCGCCCTCAAACACATAACATAACTTATTTCTTCCTTTGCAAATCTCAATCCTTCAAATTTTACTAACTCCCAAATTTTTCAGAATTTTCGGCAGAGTCTCCCCTGTAACTGGGCCTATCCACCTGCCAGAGTAACACCCAAACACCCCCTAACAAAATATCCACAACCCAACAAAATACCACAGGGTATATATCAATAAAATTAATCTCAGCATTGCCTTAGCATAATGATATCAAGACATAAAGAACATCATATGTAAGCTCATCACCAGATCTCTGGTCTTAAAACCTGTTCACAATTAATTCCAGCATCATCAATTAATCTCATATTAACCATCACCTCGTTTCGAAGTTTCACAATACTGGCAACAGAACGTGAGGCATGAAGACCTCATGATTACTTACTCGGATTAATGAGTCACATTTAACGCCACCTGGGCTAAAACTCAATATTTACAGCACGAAAATGGCTGAATATGAACAAAAAATATACAAGCATTATCAAATAAGCCTAACCGGCATGATTCCCTATTAATATTATTGCACAAATTAAATTTCACAAGGGAGAATTTTAAACTCATAAATATTTCACCACAAGGACCTCGTTCTTATATAACTTTCATCGTGTCTTGCAGCCCGGTTTAAATATTTCACATCATGTAAAAATGTGAGGATCTCATCCTCAAATCTAAATCACAATTATGTTGAACATTGTGCCAACTGAAATTTTCAATTTACTTTATTTCTTCTTTTCAATACATTTCATAAACAATTTTAAAAACATATAATGAACCCACTGTAATGAATAATAAAAATTATTTTTGGACTTATAGCCCTCAATGGTGTACAGAAATAAAATAACAGACATGGACTCACATCTTTAAATCTCCCAACAGGGATAAACATATAAGTGGGTCACAAATTTACGAAGCTTACCATAAGTGGAGCATAATAGGAGGACTCACCTCACTATTCAGAACCAAATCAAATTAAGGAAAATATTCTTTTATAATAAAAATCAGGATCGTACCTGCAACGACACCATCTGGTGTATTGGCCTCAGCCAAATCATAGTGATTAAATCAACGGGTCGGGCCTCCACCTCTTAGGCGCCCACTACCCGCCTGTCCTCCACCTCTAGCTGACTATGCATGTGGAGTATCAACTGGAATAAAGCTTGTAGCTGGAGTGTTCTGATGAAACCCACCCCTCCCAAGTTTGGGACAATCTCTCATGATATGCCTAGTATCACTACACTCATAACAACCCTTATGAGGTCGCGGCTGCTCGTACTGAGTTTGTGCCGGATAACTGGAATAACCACTGTAAGAATTTCATGTCAGTGGTGCACTATAAATTGGAGCACCCCGAGTAATCCGATTTGCGGACTGAGCTGACCGACTGCTCGAGCCTCCGCTATAATGGGTTCTAGCTGAAGAGTAAAATCCATTGAACCCTCCAGATCTTCGAGACCTTTTGGCCTCTTTAGACTCCCTTTCCTCGCCTAAAACACCCTCAATCTTCCTTGCAATCTCCACTACTTGCTGAAATAAAGCATCAGTTTGCAATTCTCGAGCCATGCATATTTTAATATCATAATCGAGCCCCTCAATGAATCTGCGGACCCGTTCTCTGATTGTAGGAACTAAGATAGGTGCATGGAGAGCTAACTCGTTGAACCTGATAGCATATTCTGACACTGTCATAGTGACCTGACGTAACCGTTCAAGATCTGTGGGCCACGCATCTTTGAGAGTATGGGGAACAAACTCTTTCAAGAACATTTCCGAAAATTGAGCCCAAGTTGGTGGTGTGGCATCGACTG
The DNA here is from genome assembly GCF_000715075.1 of Nicotiana tabacum. Lineage (NCBI taxonomy): Eukaryota > Viridiplantae > Streptophyta > Magnoliopsida > Solanales > Solanaceae > Nicotiana > Nicotiana tabacum. The sequence continues at coordinate 7,432 of NW_027438545.1, forward strand.
GTCTACCTTCTTCATAGATTTGCCACCACCGATACGCTGCGCCTGACAGTTGAAATGTAGTAAAGACAACTCCGCTCACCTCCACAATACCCATGGTGCGGAGAATACGTTGACAATTTTCTAGAAATTCTTGGGCATCTTCTGTAGCTGTGCCACTGAAAGTTGGTGGATCATATTTCTTAAACCTTTCAAATATATTTTGTTCTTCTTCTGATGCCTCGGGCCTGACCTCAGGCCGAACCAGAATAACAGGCTGTATACTAAACCCGGAACCTGACCAACGTGAGCCTGCTGCTCTGGAGTTTTGGTAGGAGTCTGAGCTACTCCCCCAATCTGCGGAATGTTTGGTGCAACATAGATCAATCCCACCTGAGTTAATATACCAAACATACTCAGGAACTGTGCCAAAGTCTCCTGAAGTCCTGGGGTAACAACAAGTGCTTTTGGTACCTGTCCCCAAACTGGAGCTACTAGTGGCTCCCCAACTGTTGTTCTGATAGGTGCTCTAGTCGCAGCACGTGCCCTCCCTCGACCTCTATCTCAGCCCCGGACTCTTGTAGCCCTAGCAGTATGTGCGGATGCCTGCTCAGCTAACCCAGTAGCACGTGTCCTCACCTTCTGTGAGAGAATGGAGATACAAAGGTTCAAATTCCAAATTCAACAAATTCTGCACTCCAGGAATGAATGAAATGGAAATTTCCTAACAGTTCTGTAGCCTCTCGAAGATAAGTACAGACGTCTCCGTACTGATCCGCAAGACTCTACTAGAATCGTTCGTGACTCGTAGAACCTATGAACCTAGAGCTCTGATACCAAGTTGTCACGACCCAAAATCCCACCACAGGAATCGTGATGGCACCTAGTCTCTAAGACTAGGTAAGCCGATTTCCATTGCATTTTTGAAGCTATTTTTTTTAATTAAATAAATAATCAAAACTATAAGTGGAAATAATTACAATATACAACCTCCCAAGAGTGGTAGTACTGAGTCACAAGCTCTAACTGAATAAATGGAATGATCACGAGGACCGAATGTACAATATTGTTTGATTACAAATTAACAGTACAATGAAATAAAAAGACTCCAAGGGACTGCGACGACCAAGCAGCTCTATCTTGAATCCCTAAAATCCCGCTTTAACTCTGCTCAAGGCCGTTATCTTCAATACCTGGCTCTGCACAAAATGTGCAGAAATGTAGAGTGAGCACACCACAGCAGTGCCCAGTAAGTATCAAGACTAACCTCAATGGAGTAGAGACAAGGTACAGTCAAGACACTCACTAATTAATAGCCTGTGCAATATGATATACAAAATAATAGGAAACAAATAATAATAAAGGCACGATAAAACAACCAGTGATATGCACAACAGACAACAAGAATACCATTAATACCACTCAACAATTAATAAACACAATTACACCCAATTAAATCAAGCCCTTCAAATAAATGTCTATCACATAGTTCTTCCAGATAACTCTGTTTCAAATATAATTTTCTCAAATAATTATTTTTCAAATATAATTCTTTCAATAAATCTTTTCAAATACAAATTCCTCAAATAAATATCTTTCAAAATACAATTCGTTTATATAATACTTTCTAAGTAAAAATCCTTCCAAATAAATATTTTAAATATAATTCTTTCAATTAAAAAGTCACCATGTGACCCCTCGTTTCAAAATCATCAAAATACGAGTCTCAGCCCATTTTCATATTTTTCGTAAATACGGGTCTCAACCCATTTTCATATTTCCACGGCACCTCGTGCCCATAATCAAATCATCATACATCCCCGGCACCTCGTGCCCTCATTTCATATCACAAATGCACGGACAATTCACGTGCTAATTATCATTATCATTTCATCACAGCACCTCGTGCCCACATTACATATCACAACTGCACGGACAATTCACGTGCCAAATATCCTCATTATTTACTCACGGTATCTCGTGCCCATATTTTTTTTATAATCCGCCTGACAATACCCACAGGCGCTCAATATCAACATAAATCAGATTGTTATCAATTTACCAACAACAAGACAAATTACACAAGGTATAAAAATAAACACAAGAAAATCACAACATCACATGAAAATTATCAACCCAACAATCTCCACATAATCACATATCGTCCCTGACAATAGCCACTCTTATCGCTCCTATTGCCACCCTTATCACTCCTATAGCACCCTTATCGCTCCACCCAGACAATATCAATAGCCACCCTTATCACTCCTATTGCCACCCTTATCGCTCCGCCCAGACAAAATTCCAACAAACGCAACTACAGTGAAATGCCACCCTTATCTCCTCAAAATAATAACTCACACAACACAACAATTTACACGGCAACATAATAAAATCAATTCATATCATAATTTGCCCAATGGCTACTACCAAATTCCAAATATATATCAAAATCAATTAATTTCACAACAAATAGCTTAAGGCTCCACATAATGTATATAACACCCAGAAACAATCAATAGAGATAGAAATTTCTCAGCATAAAGCAAAGCCTTCATTAATACAAATTTAGATAATTATATTAACACTTCTTCTTAAGCTTGCTTAAATTAATTATTTGCATACTAAAATTCATATTGGAATTAATTTCAAAGAAATATTAAACCAACAGTACTCACGAAATTTCATAAATATTTCAAGTAACAATCACATCAAATTATCATATAAAAACAAATTCAACAATAAGGATTTAGACATGGCAAATAAATGATTTAATATTTTTCCACAATTTCTCAATTTACTGCACAATAATGCCTAAGACTTCAACTCAATGAATTTTGCACGTATAAACCCGAGTACGTACTCGTTACCTCGCGTACACGGCTTTTCACATTTCACAAATGGCACATAAGACTCAATGCCTAAGGGGTAATTCCCCAACTCGAGGTTAAGCAAGACACTTACTCTTTGAAGGTAGGTCGATATTCCAAAATAGCCTTCTTGCTTGAATTGACCTTCGGACAGCTCAAATCTATCCAAATTAATTGTATAACTTCATTAAAATTCATCGGAAACAATTCCGGATAATAATACGTCGACTTAAAATTTTATTCCAAAAAGTCAACAAAAGTCAACGCGAGGCTCGCTCCTCGGAACCCGACAAAATTTTCATGAAATCCGAACACCCATTCCGATACGAGTTCAACCATACCAATCTTATCAAATTCCAATAACAACCCGACCTCCAAATCTTAACTTTTTGTTTTCAGATCCCTAAGTTCAGACCCTCGATTTATACCTCAAAGACATATAATCTAATCGGATTATTCGATGATAATTCAATATTATGGAGTGGAAATGATCACAAGGGACTTACCTCAAATTTTCTCGTGAAAACCTTACTCAACAATCACCCAACCCGAGCTTGAAATGCCCAGAAATGGAAAAAGCTCGGAACCCCTCTGTTTTTGTATTGCCCAGGGGTTTTCGCACCCGCGGTGATTTCTTCACACCCGGGGTACAATTCTTCGCACCTGCTGTACAATTCTTCTCACCCGCGGCTTCGCATCCGCGGCAAATTTTTCGCACCCGTGGTGCCCAGCCAGCCCATGAATTTTCCGCTTCCGCGACTCATTTCTCGCATCCGCGAGCTCGAACCTGCGAGCTCGCACCTGCGGCCTTTTTTCGCGCAGATGCAATCATACCAGATGCTCAGCTGCTTCAACTCCTCCTCCAAATCCAAATTCGATCCGTTTGGCATCCAAACTCACCCGAGGCCCCCGGGACCTCAACCAAACATAACATCAAGTCCTAAAACATCATACAAACTTAGTAAAATTCTTAAATCACATCAGACAATATCAAAACGACGAATTGCACCTCAAATCAAAATTTATGAACTTTGAACTTTCAAATTCTTTATCTTGTGCCGAAACACATCAAATCAATTCGGAATGACTTCAAATTTTGCACACAAGTCATAAATGACATAACAGACCTATTCAAATTTCCAGAATTGGATTCCTACCTCGATATCAAAAAATCACCCCCCTGGTCAAACTTTCCAAGAATTCAACTTTCGGCATTTCAAGCTTTATTCCACTGCAGACCTCCAAATAATTTTCCTGACACGCTTCTAAGTCCAAAATCACCATACGGAGCTATTGACATCATCAAAATTCCATTCCGGAGTCGTTTGCTCAAAAGTCAACTCTCCGGTCAACTTTTTCCATTTAAGCTTCAAATTAAGGATTGTTCTTTTAATTTAATTCTGAATCTTTAGTAAATCAAACTCGACCACACCCGCGGGTCATAAATACATATTGCGAAGCTGCTCGAGACCTTAAGTCACTAAACGGGGCGTAAATTCTTAGAATGGCACGACATCATCCTTCATGCATTAAACCTCTCATAATATACATGGCATCACCCTTCGTGTTTTAAACCTCTCATAATATACACGGCATCACCTTTCGTGCTTTAAACCTCTCATAATATACACGGCATCACCCTTCGTGCTTTACACTCTTCCTCACAATATAAATAATGCATGCACGGCATCACTCTTCGTGATTTACACTATTCCTCGCCATATAAATAACTCACGCACGGCATCACCCTTCGTGCTTTATACTCTTCCTCATAATTCACATAATCAATAACAATGGATAGAGAGAAGTTTCACAAAGAAATCAATGTTTCATCAATAATTACTTTCACAATTTAACATCTCAACCTCGAATCAATATTCACAATTTTATCAACCTTGGTGGAACCGGATACAAGTCTCCCAAAATTTCAACAACAACAATAAGCATGGATAACAAGATTTAAGACTACAAATTTGCAAGAATGGAATTTCACTCGCATGCTATGACTCGACCACAACGCATAGATGCTTGTCACCTTAACTATACATCGTATTCAACAACAAAACACATAGCAATTACTAACACAATACCTATTCCCTCAAGCCAAAGTTAGACACAACACGTACCTTGCTCCGAAGACCACTAAACTCTTAATCACAGCTTTCCTTTGAAATTCACCTCCAAACCACTCATATCTATTCAAAAATGACTCAATAACATCAAATATTGCTAAAGGAATCAATTATATTTCATAAATTAAATTTCATAAACTTTTCTCCAAAAGGTTGAAAAATCGACCCCGGGCCCGCTTGGTCAAAACCCGAGGTTCGGACCAAAATCCTTTGACCCATTCACCCCCGATCCCGAATACGTAATTAGTTTTGGAATCCGACCTCAAATTGAGGTCTAAATCCTCAAATTTCTAAATTCCTAACTTCTACCCAAAAATCCTAATTTCACCATAAAAATTCTAGATTCTAGGTTGAAATCTTGTTATAAGATTTAAAAGATTGAAAGAAAAGAGTTAGGAATCACTTACCTATGAATTGGGGAAGATTTGGTCTTTGGAAAATCGCCTATTAAGGTTTATGGTTCTGAAAATATGAAGAATGAATGAAAAATCCCGTCTAAACCCCTTTTACTCGGCTGCAGGTGTCGCAATTGCGACCTGAGCTTCGCAAATGCAAAGTTCGCAATTGCGAAGGAACAATCGCAATTGCGATGCCCTTCACAATCCCGCTCCATTCTCAAATGCGACGAAAGTGTCGCATTTTCGACCACTGAACCTCGTAAATGCGAGTAAATGTTCGCATTTGCGAGCCTGCCCTTCCCAGACTCCCTTCGCAATTGCGAAGGTAACCTCGCAAATTCGAGAACAGCTGGCCTAGGCTTCTGATCGAAATTGCGATGAAAGCCTCGCAATTGTGGACCCTGTTATGTTCGCATTTGCGATGCCTGATCTCGCAATTGCAAGATCAGAGGCCTGCAACAGGTTCAGTTATACCAGCAAAATTTCTAAGTTCAAAACATCTCGTGGCCTATCCGAAACTCACCCGAGCCCTCGGGGCTCCAAACCAAACATGCACACAAGTCTAAAAACATCATACGAACTTGCTCGCACGATCAAATCGCCAAAATAACACCTCGAACTACGAATTTAGCACCAAATCAAATGAAATTCTCATAACACTTTAAAATTCATATCTTCTCAATTGGATGTCCGAATCACGTCAAATCAACTCCGTTTCTCATCAAATTTCACATACAAGTCTTAAATATCATAATGAACATGTACCGAGATCCGGAACCAAAATACGGACCCGATACTAACAATGCCAAATATCAATCAATTCTAAAAAATAAATAATTTCCAGACTTTTAATTTTCATCAAAAATTCATTACTCAAGTTAGGGACCTCCGAATTCAATTTCGGGCATACGCCCAGGTCCCATAATTCGATACAGACCTACCAGGACCGTCAACGTACGAATCCGGGCTCGTTTATCAAAAATGTTGATCAAAGTCAACTAAAATCAACTTTTAGGGCAAATTTTTTTATTTTCATTAGTTTTCAACATAACAGCTTTTCGGAAACCTTACCGGACTGCGCATGCAAATCGAGGAGGGTAAAAATGAGATTTTTAAGGATTAAGAGCGCAGATTCGAGTTTTAAAACATAAGATGACCTTTTGGGTCATCACATTCTCCACCTCTAAAACTATTATTCGTCCTCGAACGGACATAGAAAAGTATCTGGGCTGGTGAAAAGGTGGGGATATCTACTCCGCATATCGGACTCGGACTCCCAAGTAGCTTCCTCAATAGGCTGACCTCTCCACTGCACTCGAACTGAAGGGTAACTCTTTGATCTCAACTGGCAAACTTGCCGGGCTAGAATTGCGGCTCCTCCTCGTAAGTCAAATCCTTGTCCAACTGGACAGAGCTGAAATCTAACAAGTGGGACGGATCACCATGATATTTTCGGAGCATAGACACATGGAATTCTGTATGAACTGTGGATAACCCTGGAGGTAACGCAAGTCTATAAGCTACCTCCCCCATTCTCTCGAGGATCTTAAATGGCCCGATATACCTAGGGCTCAACTTGCCCTTCTTCCCAAATCTGATAACACCCTTCATGGGCGATACCCGAAGCAATATTCTTTATCCAACCATGAATGCAATATCACGAACTTTACGGTCGGCATAACTCTTTTGCCTAGACTAAGATGTGCGAAGTCGATCCTGAATAATATTGACCTTATTTAAGGCATCTTGTACCAAATCGGTACCCAATAACCGAGCCTCTCCCGGTTCGAACCAGCAAACTGGCGAACATCATCGCCTTCCATATAATGCCTCATATGGAGCCATCTGAATGCTCGACTGGTAGTTGTTATTGTAGGCAAACTCTGCTAACGGCAAGAACTGATCCCAAGAACCTGCAAAGTCAATAACACAGGCGCGGAGCATATACTCCAAGATCCGAATAGTACGCTCGGACTGCCCGTCCGTCTGAGGATTGAATGATATGCTCAACTCAACCGGCATACCCAACTCACGTTGTACTGCGTATCTCGATCTGAAATAATAGACCCGGGCACCCCGTGAAAGCAGACAATCTCACAAATGTAAATTTCAGCTAACCTTTCTGAAGAATAGGTAGCTGCCACTGGGATGAAATGTGCTGACTTGGTCAACCTGTCCATAATGACCCCAAACTGCATCAAATTTTCTCTGAGTCCGTGGGAGTCCAATAACAAAATTCATAGTGATACACTCCCATTTCCATTCAGGAATTTCTAACTTCTGAAGCAACCTACCAGGTCTTTGATGCTCGTACTTAACTTGCTGACAATTCAGACACCGAGCTACATATGCAACTATATCCTTTTTCATTCTCCTCCACCAATAATGTTGCCACAAATCTTGATACATTTTGGCGATACCTGGATGAATAGAATACCTGGAACTATGTGCCTCTTCAAGAATTAATTCACGAAGCCCATCCACATTAGGCACACAAATATGACCCTGCATTCGCAGAACACCATCTTCCCCCACAGCAACCTGTTTGGCATCACAGTGCCGCACTGTGTCCTTAAGGACAAGTAAACGAGGACCATCATACTGCCTCTCTCTGATGCGCTCATATAAAGAAGACCGAGCGACTGTGCAAGCTAGAACTCGACTGGGTTCTGAAACATCTAACCTTACGAATTGGTTAGCCAAAGTCTGAACCTATGTAGCTAATGGCCTCTCACCAACCGGAATATACGCAAGACTGCCCATACTCACAGCCTTTTTACTCAAAGCATCGGCCACCACATTGGCCTTTCCGGGGTTATACAAAATGGTGATATCATAGTCTTTCAACAACTCCAACAAACTTCTCTACCTCAAATTAAGATCTTTTTGTTTGAACAGGTACTGAAGGCAACGATGATCAGTAAATACCTCACACGAGACACCGTAGAGGTAATGCCTCCAAATCTTCAGCGCATGAACAATGGCTGCCAGTTCTAAGTCATGAACAGGATAATTCTTCTCGTGAACGTTCAATTGCCGTGACGCATATGCAATTACCTTGCCATCTTGCATTAATACTGCAACCCAATATGAGAGGCGTCACAATATACCGTATATGATCCTGAACCTGTGGGTAATACCAATACTAGCGTTGTAGTCAAAGCGGTCTTGAGCTTCCGAAAGCTCAACTCACACTCGTCTGACCATCTAAATGGGGCACCCTTCTGGGTGAATCTGGTCTTAATAGTTGTTTATAATCAATTACAGAATCGTCAATTAACTTCATGTTAACAAAAATCTTGTTCCAAACCTTCACAATACTAATAACGAGATGTGAGGCATGAAGACCTCATAATTATTTACCTGAATTAACGAGTCACATTTAACGCCACCTGGGCGGGCACCTACCTCATAGGTTACAACTTAATATTACAACACGAATTTGGCAAGTATGCACAAAGAATTTCATACAAAAAATTTTCAAATAAGCCTAGCAGGCATGACTCCCTATTAGTACTATAGTACAAATTTAATTATCACAAGGGAGAATTTAAACATAAGAATTTTTATCAAAAGGATCTCGTCCTTATATAACTTCCACTGCAGCTCATACCCCGGTTTAAACATATCAATTTATTTTAAAATACGAGGACCTCAGCCTCAGTTCTAAATCACAAGTAATATGCACATCTTGCCAATCGAAACTTTCCATTTTCTCCTTTTAAATAACTTTCATTAAATAAAATCACAACACATAATGAACCCCACACCGGTAGGGATTATAATTCACAATTTGTAATCAATTATCTGGAAATACATCAAAACATACCGAAATAAGTACCAGAAAGACACATTTAGCCTTACAGATCTTATTAGAGTCCATCATGGAATGATAGGTGTAGTTATCTCCATAAAACCTCCCAACAGAAGTAAACACATAAGTAGATTACAGAATTACGAAGCTCATTCATAAGTGGAGCACAATAGAAGGACTCGTCTTGATACTTAGAACCGAATCAAGTTAAGGAAATTATTCCTTTATTTTAAATCGAGGTCGTACCTATAACGACACCATCTGATGTAACGACCTCCACCATACCATAAAACAAATATAACAACGACTGGGTCTCCACCTCTAGGACGCCTTCTACCCGCCTGTCCTCCACCCTTAACTGATCGTGTGGGTGGTGTAGTAACTGCAATGGGGCACATAGCCTGAGTGCTTTGATGAAATATGCCTCTCCCAAGTTTGGGACAATTTTCTCATGATGTACCTAGTATCACCATATTCATAACAACTCCTTTGTGTGTTTGGCTGCTCATATTGAGTGTGTGCCAGATAACTAGAATAACCATTGTAGGAAACTCATGTCAGTGATGCACTAAAAGAACTTACTGGACCACCTCGATTAATCAGATGTGCGAACTGGGCTGGCTGACTACCCGAGCCCCTGCCATAATGATTTATACTTGCAGAGTAGAATCCACTGAATCCCCCAGAACCTCGCGACATCTTGGTCTCCTTAGTTTCCTTTTTTTCCTCACCCCGAACACATTCTAATATCTTTGCAATTTTTACCACTATTGGAAATGAAGTATCAATCTATAGCTCCCGAGTCATACAAAATTTTATGATCATAATTAAGTCCTTTTAATGAGTCTGTGGACTCGCTCTCTGGTTGTAGGAAGCAAAGTAGGAATATGACGGGCTAACTTATTGAACCTGATAGAATATTATGACACTGTCATGGTGACCTGACACAATCATTCAAACCATATGCGCCATGCATTACAGAGAGTCCGGGAAACAAACTCTTTCAAAAGTATTTCTGAGAACCAATCCAAGTGGGCGGTGTTGTATTGGCTGGTCTGCCCTTTTCATAGGCTTGCCATAGACACTTGTGGAGAATTATCTCTTCCAAGGCCAATTTCTTCTTTTGTTATGCTGACTCAACACTGTTGAGCTGACCCATTTCTTAACATACTCTTCGATTCTTCTTTTGGGTAAACTTAACCCCTATTTATATACGATGATCACAAAAGTAGATATCCATACAGACAATTCCTAGTCCAGAATCTCGTCAACCACTGTACTTCCTCCGAAGCACCCCAAAATCCGCAAGCGTGACGTCCACGCTGAGTAGACCTTCTATAAATTTAATGTTGTTTCTCTAACTCCTTTGGTACTGAAGTATAAGATTATATCGGAGGCGGACATACCTCAAGTCCCAACCTTATCCTCTACAAAATCTCAGGCCTTAAACACATGTAAATTTTGGGAGAACCTTTCAGTACCACATATATACATTTCAGGCCAAAACTGATATAACACATGACTCGCAATCCATTCATTGATATTGGACTCCCCCACTTGGCGCGACGTCATAGTTCACCACATCCGATGGTCCACAATATTAACCTTCACAACTCGTATAAATCAACCAGATGCCAAGGTCTGTTGCACCCCTCACATGATTCACTGGTCGATCTCTCAATATGCCCGCATCTTCAGTTGGAACCACACGTTGAGCATCTATGGCTCTCTCGTAGTCCACCTGCGGCATCATGAACCGTCGACGCACAACCGAAACCGAGTGTGTAATGTCATACACGAGTGGATACAAAGGAATTATGAGATATATGTTTCAAGATAAATCAATGCTGCACGATAAGGAATGAAAGAAGTAGAATTATTCCTAAACTCTGTAGCCTCTGGAAGATAAGTACAGACGTCTCCGTACCGATCCTTCATACTCTACTAAGCTTACTCGTGAATCGTGCGACATAGAAAACCTAGTGCTCTGATACCAACTGTCACGACCCTAAATTTTCCACCGACGGGACCGTGATGGCGCCTGACATTTCACTTGCTAGGCAAGCCAACGTTAGAAAATAGTTAAACTAATTCCTTATTTCCATTCAGTAAATAACAATGATTAACTAAGATAAAATATAAGAGGTGCGGAATTTTATAAAACTGTATTAATTACTACCACCCGGATCTGGAGTCACTATTCACGAGCATTCTAGAATTTACTACAAGTAATAGTCTGAAAGAAATACAACTATCTGAATGAAAGAAAACAACAGTGACATAAAAGGTAGATTGGGACTTCAAGGTCTGTGAATGCCGACAGATCTACCTTGAGCCTCCGGACAGCGGACCAATAGCAAAATCTCGATCAACCTGAGCCGATATCAAAGTCTGCACAGAAAGAGCAGAGTGCATCATCAGTACAACCGACCCCATGTACTGGTAAGTGTCGAGCCTAACCTCGGCGAAGTAGTGACGAGGCTAGGACAAGACACCCACATATAACCTGAACAGTATAATCATACTAGTGGCAACAACAGTAAATAAAGAAATAACGCAGAAATAATGGAAAGGGAACATACAACGGGGGAAATATAACATAAAGAGTGAGAATAAAGAAAAGACATGATTAAACCGAAAATCCTTAAACGAATTGAGCAATTAAAACAGCAAGGAAAACTGCACGTCATCACCCTTCGTGCTTTTACTCTCAACCTCACCAAATAAATAAATAGAAAGGCACGACATCACCCTTCGTGCATTAAACCTCTCATAATATACACGGCATCAACCTTCGTGTTTTAAACCTCTCATAATATACACGGAATCACCCTTCGTGCTTTAAACCTCTCCTAATATACACAGCATCACCCTTCGTGCTTTACACTCTTCCTCACAATATAAATAATACATGCACGGCATCACCCTTCGTACTTTACACTCTTCCTCACCATATAAATAACTCACGCACGGCATCACCCTTCGTGCTTTATACTCTTCCTCACAATTCACAGAATCAATAACAACGGATAGAGAGAAGTTTCACAAAGAAATCAATATTTCATCAATAATTACTTTCACAATTTAACATCTCAACCTCAAATCAATATTCACAATTTTATCAACCTTAGTGGAAATGAATACAAGTCTCCCAATATTTCAACAACATCAATAAGCATGGATAACAAGATTTAAGACTACAAATTTGCAAGAATGGAATTTCACTCGCATGCTATGACTCGACCACAACGCATAGATGCTCGTCACCTCAACTATACATCGTATTCAACAATAAAACACGTAGCAATTACTCACACAATACCTATTCCCTCAAGACAAAGTTAGACACAACACTTACCTTGCTCCGAAGACCGCTAAATTCTCAATCACAACTTTTCCTTTGGAATTCACCTCTAAAACATTCGTATCTATTCAAAAATGACTCAATAACATCAAATATTGCTAAAGGAATCAATTATATTTCATAAATTAAATTTTCCAAATTTTTCTCCAAAAGGTTGAAAAATCGACCTCGGGCCTGCTTGGTCAAAACCCGAGGTTCGGACCAAAATTCTTTTACCCATTCACCCCCGAGCCCGAATATGTAATTAGTTTTGGAATCCGACCTCAAATTGAGGTCTAAATCCTCAAATTTCTAAATTCCTAACTTCTACCCAAAAATCCTAATTTCACCATAACAATTCTAGATTCTAGGTTTAAATCTTGTTATAAGATGTAAAAGATTGAAAGAAAAGAGTTAGGAATCACTCATCTATGATTTGGGGAAGATTTGGTCTTTGGCAAATCACCTCTTAAGGTTTAGGGTTTTGAAAATATGAAGAATGAATGAAAAATCCCGTCTAAGCCCCTTTTACTCCGCTGCAGGTGTCGCAATTGCGACCTGAGCTTCGCAAATGCGAAGGAACAATCGCAATTGCGATGCCCTTCACAATCCCGCTGCCTTCACAAATGCAAGGAAAGTGTCGCATTTACAACCACTGAACCTCGCAAATGCGAGTAAATATTCGCATTTGCGAACCTGCCCTTCCCAGACTCCCTTCGCAATTGCGAAGGTAACCTCGCAAATGCAAGAACTGCTGGCGCAGGCTTCTGATCGCAATTGCGATGAAAGCCTCGCAATTGCGGACCCTGTTATGTTCGCATTTGCGATGCCTGATCTCGCAATTGCGATATCAGAGGCCTGCAACAGGTTCAGTTATACCAGCAAAATTTCTAAGTTCCAAACATCCCGTGGCTTATCAGAAACTCACCCGAGCCCTCAGGGCTCCAAACCAAACATGCACACAAGTCAAAAAAATCATACGAACTTGCTCGCATGATCAAATCGCCAAAATAACACCTAGAACTATGAATTTAGCACCAAATCAAATGAAATTCTCAAGAACACTTTAAAATTCATATCTTTTCAATTGGACGTCCGAATTACGTCAAACCAACTCCGTTTCTCACCAAATTTTACAGACAAGTCTTAAATATCATAATGAACCTGTACCAGGCTCCGGAACCAGAATACGAACCCGATACTAACAATGCAAAATATCAATCAATTCTTAAAAACAAATAATTTCCAGAGTTTTAATTTTCATCAGAAATTCATAACTCAAGCTAGGGACCTCCGAATTCAATTCCGGGCATACGCCCAGGTCCCATAATTCGATATGGACCTACCGGGACCGTCAACGCATGGATCCGGGCCCATTTACCAAAAAAGTTGACCGAAGTCAACTAAAATCAACTTTTAAGGCAAAAAATCTTATTTTCATTAGTTTTCAACATAAAAGCTTTCCGAAAACCTGTCCGGACTGCGTACGCAAATCAAGGAGGGTCATCACAACAAAATACTTCATCCACTTTCTCCCTCTAGAACACTCTCACTTCTCTCTAAAAAACCTCAGATAATTGCCCCAAAATAAATCTCAAAGCATATTTATCAAAATGGGGTCGAATTATGAAAATAGGAAACTTAACCCTCTGAACTCAGTTATGCCGTCGCACAATGGACCACACAATTGGTGTGCGGGTCGCAAAATGATCGCATAAATCGATGCCCAGAACTGGGCTGTTCTGGACCATTTTGCGGTCGCAAAACCATTTTGAGATCGCATAATGGTCGCAGAATCGTATTCTGGCAGCTTTTGGTAATTTGGTCATAACTTCTTGTAGGAATGTCCAAATGAGGAACGGTTTAAAGCGTTGGAAACTAGACACATAGACCTTTCTTCTGATAGGTAACAAACCATATAAATCGCCATATCAAGAGAGGTATTCTCATTTGAATTTTGGTTTTATGCAAACTCACCTGAAACTTTAGTCTATTATGAAATTTCCAACTTCAACATTCGATGCCGAAACCTATCGAATCAAGTCCGATTGACCACAAATTTTGCACACAAGTCATAAGTGACATAACGGACCTATTTCAATTTTCAGAATCGGATTCCGACCTCATTATCAAAAATTCAACCTTCGATCGAACTTTCCGAATAACGTCTATTTTCCAACTTTCGCCAAAATGCGTCGAATTGTCCTACGGACTTCCAAATCCAAATCCGAACATGCGCCTAAGTCCAAAATCACCATACGAAACTATTGACATCATCAAAATTCTATTCTGAGGCCGTTTGCTCAAAAGTCAACTCTTTGGTCAACTCTTTCCATTTAAGCTTCAAAATGAGAATTTTTCTTTCAATTATGAAACTCGACCACACCCGCGGGTCATAATACATATTATGAAGTTGCCCGAGACCTTAAGTCGTTGAACGGGGCGTTAATTCTTAAAATGACAAGTCGGGTCGTTACAAGAATAGTTTGACAACATACCATTTGAAATAATTCTTGAGTAGCCGATATAAATTGAGTCATGTATTCCTAAGACTGTCCCAATTTGCACTATGTTCTCTATGTTTCTTCTTCTAATAGGTGCTTTTCCAACTATAGTTTACTAATTTCAAAGTGAAACTACTAGATGAAGAGTACAAAGTGAACTTTCATATGCATGCATATAACTCTATCTTTCATAAGAGTACAAACTACTAGATGAAGAGTTAGACTTGCCATTACTGCTTCCATGCTGTTGGTGGACTCTCTCATTTTCCCAGATATTTCCATGTCTCTTAACTTTTCCAAGTCTTCTGCAATTTCGATTCAGTGTTTTGTAGTTACAAATCTAAAATAAATGATAGTGGCTATTTTCAATAATTACAGACTAAACAATAACTAGCTCGTGCTATTACCGGGATTGACCTCACTAAGTGAACCTCCTCAACTTGATTGACTCGCAAATTCTATGATAAACTTATTCGCACCGAGTGTTTACACCAAATTGTACCAATTTACCATGGGTAAGTGATTCTATTTGGTGAAAACATATATTTCTTAACCATAATTAAGTAAGAGAAATTTATTTACAATTTGGTGAAAACATATATTTCTTAAACATATATTTATTGATGTGTCATCAGTTGTAAGTAAATGGTTGTCCAAATTCAATTCATGGACCCAACACGTGATGGTACAAGCCAAGATGTGATGACACTAAAACAAACGTGCTATGATTTCTTAACCATAACTGAGTGAGAAAATTTTATTTACAAATACCTGTGATATAATTATTGATATAGTATAAACACCCGATAAAATTAAATATTATCCAAATTCAATTCATGGACCCAATACGTGATGGTACAAGCCAAGATGTGATGACACTAAAAAACGTGATATGATTTTTCTCGATGAGTCATTGCAAAATCATGATTTTCTAAATATATGATAAAAATCTCCCCCCTCCCCCCTCTTTGTCTGTGTGGGGGGTGGGGGAGGGATGGGGGTTATATTTATGCCAAGCTTTATTAACCGCGATCGTGAAGAAGGAGGGCTGGCGATCGCGAAGAAGGAGGCCGCGATCGCATGGCTTATTTTGTCCTAAAATTTTCATCTAAAAATCTTAACTTTTAGACAATTGGAGATATTTGTGTCTCGAAAAATTAAACTGAAAAACTGAAATTCAGGATATACTTGCTAATTCCTAAATAGCAGCCTTTTAAAGTGGCTATCTAGTGTCATTTCTACTAGTTTTAATAGGTTTGATCAAGTCATAATACTTATAATTAAGGTACACAAATAGGAAAATAGGCTAGTTACCCTTAACGATTCTAGTCCTTGATCTATATATGTCTTTCCTGGAGAATGAGTGATTTTATTACTTATTTTTCTTGTTTGAAAAATATTTTCCCTTCTCTTGATAGGGAGAACATTTTTCTCCAATTGGAGAAAAATGAGTTCACGAGAAAAATATTTTCCAAAATATCTAAGTCAATAAAATATGGAAAAATTAAAAAATATTTCATACCAAACACACCCATAGTGTACAATATTTTCTCAGTTGGCTCGCGAGGACAATGATGGAAATTCAAAGGATAAATTTGGTTTCACCCATCTATAAATACCTAATTTAACACAAAAATATCCAATTAGCAAGAGAAGGAGAGATGGAAGTTGCTAAAATACTTCACATGAATGGAGGAATTGGAGACACAAGCTATGCAAAAAACTCTAAGCTCCAGGTATCATCAAACACCTTTTTATTCCTAATGGAGTTATAAACTCGCAACAATTATAAATAACAAGTTCTTATGAATTTTACTTATATATACTGATAGTGTAAAAGGTACAGTGTAAAACGTATAGTTATCATTTAAGTGATCTGATAGTATTTCTTATCTTATCGGTACATAAAGCTTAGACTTATTTCCTTTTACTTAACTAGCGTTTGGACATAAATTTTGTTGAAACTTGAAAAAAAAGTTTTTGAAATTGTGTTGAAAAAGGTCAAATAATGAAAAGTTGACATTGTATAGCCACTCTCAAAATATATAATACCCCAAAAATATATATTTTTTGTATATATAAACATTCTGTATGTTTCGTAGAAAATACACATCTAAATTCTTTTATACAGTTAGTGCATATAAAAGTAAACTCATTTCCTTATATTTACAGCAAAAGGTGATTCTCATGACAAAGCCAATATTAGAGGAAGCCATATCTGCACTCTACCGCAGCCTTTCCCCAGAAACCATTTGTATTGCGGAGTTAGTTTGTTCCTCTGGACCTAATACTCTTTTGGTGGTCACACAACTTATTAGCGCCGGAATTTCAAATTTTCTTGAATAATCTTCCTGGTAATGATTTTAATACCATTTTCTGATCGTTGCCAGAATTCCATGAAGATTTGAGGAGACAGAATATGGGAGATGATGGATATTTGATCCTAATTGCTTTGTTGCGGGAATTGCTGGTTCACTCTATAATAGACTTTTCCCTTCCAAGAGTCTGCACTTTGTTCACTCCTCTTACAGTGTCCACTGGCTTTCCCAAGTATGTTTTTGTATTGTTAAGTACTCATGAATTCATCTCATCTACGTAGAAGTTTAAAATATTATAAAGAGTATATATTTACTTATTTAATTATATTTTTAACACACTCCTGACGTGCGAGCTTAATTCAAGCAAAGAGTTAGTGAGGGCCGGAACGGAATATCGTATGTAGTGTTGAATCCAATATGAAGCTCTTTCGAACAAGCCAGCCTTTTGATGATCCTAGCATGTAGTTTTTCATATAATGGGTAACAGTGTTACTCAAACACTGGACCTCAACCTGCTTTTGTCACGACCCAAAAATCACACCTGTCGTGATGGCGCCTATCCCGATACTAGGTAAGACGACAACGTCAAAAACCCTCAATTTATTTTATGTTTGAAAATATAATATTTGAACACAATCCACAAGTCTCGCAAATACCGATACAAACACTCCCAAAACCTGGTGTCACTGAGTACATGAGCATCTATACATTACAAGTCTGGGAAACACAGTCTATAATAATCTAAGACCAAATACAGTAAACAAAAAGATAAGGAAGGAGAGACAAGGTCTGCAAAATATGTCAGCTACCTCTGAATCTCCGGAAAATCGACTGTGTGAAAGAATCAACACCCACTGTATCTGGGATCACCTGGATCTGCACATGAAATGCAGGGTGTAGTTTGAGTACAACCAACTCAGTAAATAACAATAATAAATAAAGAACTAAAAGTAGTGACGAGCTTCTCAACTAAGTCCAAATACAGTACTTTTCAATATAAAAGAGTAGGCATGCTCTAAAGTTCAACATTTAAGATTTCACTAAATATTTATATCAAGTTTGACCGAAATAGAAAATAATATTTTTTTTCCGAAATTTCCAAAATAGTGATATATGACAGTTGAAATGCAGCAAATAATGAAATCAGTGCATCCTCTAAGAGTAACAGTCACTCAGTCCTCCCATTCACTCCAACCTCACAGTCACTCTTTCCTCACAGTCACTCATCACTCGACACTCGGCACTCGCACTCAGTAGGTATCTGCGCTCAATGGGGGTGTGTACAGACTCCGGAGGGACTCCTTCAGCCCAAGCACTATAACAATGAAACAGGCTGTGGCGTGCAACCTGATCCCATATATATCCTCACAATTAGGCCCTCAGCCTCACTCAGTCATCAACCTCTCCAGTCTCTCTGGCTCAAGATGTCATGAAAATCAGCCCAAAATGATAATATGATGCATCAATAAATAGCAACAGAGAGTGAGATATGATATAAAATGAATGAACATGACTGAGTGTGAAATTTCAATTTGAACATATAATTCAACCACAGAAATGACCCCAGTGGGTACCAACAATAACAACATATGCATAAGCATGATTTTTAATATGAGTCTCAGCTCAATTTTCTCTAACACGTAGAGAATGTATAGATATTAATAGATTATTCAACTAGACAGTTCCATGAAATTTGACCAAGTCACCATTCCTACAGTGCACGCCTACATGCCCGTCACCTAGCATGTGCGTCACCTCAAAACAAATCACATAACATATAATCCGGGATTTCATACCTTCAGGACCAAATTTAGAACTGTTACTTACCTCAACCCGTGTAATTTTTTATTCCGCTATGCCCTTGCCACGGGAATTGGTCTCTGAAAGCCTCGTATCTAGCCACAATTAATTTGATTCAGTCAATACCAATTATTGTAATTAATTCCATAAGAAAATACTAATTTTCCAATAAAATTCGAAATTAACTCAAAAAATCGCCCGTGGGGCCCACATCTTGGAACCCGACAAAAGTTACAAAATATGAATGCCCATCCAACCACGAGTCTAACCATATAAATTTCACCAAATTCCGACATCAACTCGACCCTCAAATCTTCAATTAAAGTCTTTGAAGATTTATACCATTTTCAACCCAATCTTTACCCATTTGAACTCGACACTCTTTCAATAAACCTTATTGATACGTATAAATAGTACTCTTACACCCAAGAATCATACTCTTAATCGCCCATCTTTACCCAAACTCGAAATTGAAGATTAGGGGTTAGAACCTTATATTTTAGGTGAATATCTTGTGATATTTCCTTGTTGGATTTCAAAGCTTGAACAAGATCTTGATGAACAAAGTACATGAGCTTCTTCCTCTCTTTAGAATACTCTCCCTTCTCTCTAAAAATATCAGATTTTTGCTCCAAAATGAGCTTCAAGAGCTATGGATCGAAGTTTGATCGGGTTATAAAACCCCAAAAAATAAAGCTCCGGATAGGATATGTGGTCGCATATGCGACCACAGATTGGATATGCGGTCCGCATATCGGCCGCAAAATTGGCCTCCAGAATTGGGAAACACCTGCTTGGGTTTGCGGTCGCTATGCGGCTCGCAGACCTGTTCTGCGGTCACATAATGAACCACAGAACAGTTCTACGGCCGCATAGTCGACCGCAGAATGGAATCCAAAACGACCCCTTAACTGCCTTACTCTGAGGCCATTTTGCGGTCCTCAGAAACGCATTTTTTCTGCCACAAATTTTGTTTACTCCCCAGTGCATTGTTCAACCCAAAAAGTCCGACCCGCAAAAAATTTGTATAACCTTTATACTAATTGATCTACCTCGGCACCATAAAACCTTAATTGTCTTAGAAAATATTCTCCGGGGTCATTACACATAAGTCAATATCCGATCAATCTTTCAACTTAAATTCTAAACCTTGAAACTAAGTGTTCCAAAACCTCACTGGACCCAAACCAATTATCCCCGGCAAGTCACATAACAAATGTAAGGCATAAATTGAGCAGTAAATGGGGGAATGGGGTTGTAATGCTTAAAACGACCGGTCGGGTCGTTACAGGTTTAATGTCGTGTTGGAGTATGTGAGCAATTTGCATATGGATTCTAGGAGATGATGCAATTTTTTCTTATTTTGCGGTACAAAATAATTTTGTGAGCAAACTTGAAGAAAAAAGAACTTGAAAAGTTATATAAAATCATAATCCTATAGTATTTGTTTCTCTTTTTAATTTTGTTTTTTTGAAATCAATAATATAGGTGTCAAATGCGGATTTAGGATATATAGGATAGGTTGTGCACAAGTTTAACTTAACCCAATGCTTTCGGGGGTGGATCTACAAGTGTATCTAAGCTCAGACCCTATATTTTATTAAGAGATCTATTTAGTAAGTTATCATGTCTTAGATTTCAAAATTGATAAATTAAAATAATAAAGGGTAGCCCGTGCATAAAGCATTCTGTATTTACGCAAGGTTCGGAAAAGACCCGCATTCTTAAGGGTGTGAGGTAGACAACCTACTCTAATGCAAGTATTAGTGGCTGCTTCCACAACTCGAACCCCTGACCTATAGGTCACACGAAGATAACTTTAACATTATTCAAAGGCAATTAAAATATAGAGCATATATATAATATGATCATACTTATTTTGAATAAGTAACTCTAACTTTTATTTCTCCTCTAATAGGTACCTGTTGGGATAGAGAATAATAAAGGAAATATTCACGTGGAAAGTACAAGCCCACTAGATGGGCAGAAAAAATTAAGATAGCTTTAGCAAAGCTTCTTGGTACTTGTCAGAGCCTATTGTCAGGGCTCTCAAAGAAATAATTGCAGAGGTAAAACCAGACTTTTAAAATACACATATAATTGTTAGTGGATTCTTAGCTTTCCTGTTGATCTTGATTAGTTCTAATTTAGTTTTTCCTTCGTTGAGAGTTATCTTTTTGGACCAGATTCACTTTTATACTGCAGTTTAATTTTATGTGGTAGTCCTGTTTGATTGGTGATGAAGTTTAAAAAAGAAATTAGATTGTGGTCTTGAACATGCCAACTTTCGTAGATATAAAGGCATGACATTAGAAACAGTAAAATATAAAGTTTAAAGTTAATAATTTTAAATATTGTTGTGAATGGGACTCTTTACCACTACTCTATCCATTACTAATGCTTAACCACCAACACCAATCTCTAGCGGAAAACTACCACTAGCAACCACCGCCACAACTCCACTACAACCCTATTGTCACGATCCAAAAATCACACCTGTCGTGTTGGCGCATATCTCAATACTAGACAAGCTGACAATCTCAATAAATCACGATTTCCTTTTAGTTTGGAAACATAATATTCAAATACAATACTAAAAATCTCCCAAATACCGATACAAACACTCCCAAAATGCGGTGTCACTAAGTACATACATTACAAGTCTGGAAAATATGGTCTATAATGATCTGAGACCAAATACAATAAACAAGAGGATAGGGAAGGAGAGACAAGGTCTGCGAAACACGACATCTACTTCGGAATCTCCAGAAAATCAACTGTGCGAAAGAATCAACACCCGCGGTGTCCGGGATCACTTGGATCTGCACACGAGTAGTATGAGTACAACCAACTCAGTAAGTCACAATAATAAATAAAGAACTAAAGATAGTTATGAGCTTCACAACTATGTCCAAATACAGTAATTTCCAACATAAAAAGGTAGGCATGCTTTCAAGTTCAACATTTAAAACTCCACAGTAATTTCATACCAATTTCGACTGAAACAGAAAATAGTGTCTTTCAGAAATTTCCAAAACAGTGATATATGTCAGCTGAAATGTAACGACCCGACCGGTCGTTTTGAGCTTTAGCGCGTAGTTCGGCAGTTTGAGGACTTGAGTAGCTTCACTTCGGGTATTATGACTTGTACACATGGTCGGAATTTAATTTCGGGAAGTTCAGAGTTGATTTGAAAAGAAAATTCTAATTTCGGAAGCCTTAAGTTGGAGGAATTGAGTAAAATATGATTGTTTGAGTAAACGACCTTGGAATCGGGATTTGAAGGTTCTAACAGGATGATATGATGATTTTGGACTTGAGCGTATGTCCGTATCGAGTTTTGGATGACCCAGGAGCGTTTCGGCGCCTATGGTGAAAAGTTGGCACTTGGAAAAATTTCATAAAATTCGGTTGAGGTGTATTTCAATGTTATTGATGTTCGTTTGAGATTCCGAGTCTGGGAATAGCTCCGTATGGTGATTCAGGTATTGGGACCACGCCCGAAAGAGGATTTGGTGGTTTGTAGGTCATTTCGGGGTCATTTGGCGAAAGTTAGAAATTCGAAGCTTTCTGAGAAGTTTGACAGAGAGTGGACTTTTTATTATCGGGGTCGGATTCTGATTCCGAAAGTGGGAGTAGGTCCGTAATGTCAATTATGACTTGTGTGCAAAATTTGAGGTCAATCGAACGTGATTTGATAGGCTTCGACATCGATTGTAGAAGTCTGAAATTTCAAAGTTCATTAAGTTTGAATTGGAGGGTGATTTGTGTTTTTAGCGCTGTTTGATATGAGTTGAAGGCTCGACTAAGTTCATATTGTGTTTTAAGACATGATGGTATAATTGGTTGATGTCCCGAGGGCCTCGGTGGATTCCGGATGGTAAACGGATCGAGATTGGGCTTGGAGGAATGCTGGAGCTGCTGTCATCTAGTGTAACCGCACCTGTGATGTTTTGGCTGCAGGTGCGGAGCCGCAAAAGTGGCCAGGAGGTTGCAGATGTGAAAAGGGAGTGGGGGAATGGTAGTCCACAGGTGAATTTAATGCAGAAGCGGGCTGGGCAGCTGGGAGACTTCCGCAGAAGCGGAATATTTTGCCGCACCTGCGGAACCGCAGAAGAGGTCTAGTGAGCGCAGGTGCGGAGGTTGCCTGGGCAGAATACATAAATTAGCTAAATCAGGTTTTGGCTCATTTCACCTCTTTTCTCTCGTTGGAGTCGGCCTTGGGGGCGATTTTGGAGTGCCATTTTGTCATTTTTAATGAGGTAAGTGATCCCCATATATTGTGAGTTAAATACATGGTTTATGCATGGATTTAAACATAAAAATTTGGGAAAATTTGTGGGATTTTCGGTAGAAAACCTAGAATTGGTATTTTTGGATTTTGACCACGAATTAGGGCGTGGAATTGAGAACAAATCATATATTGAGTTCATGATGTTATGGGCAGTGGTTATCTTCGAGAAGTTTCGGAATCTGGGCATGTGGGCCTGGGGGTGAATTTTAGGAATTCTTCAATTTGGGTTGGAAAAATCACTTCAATAGCTAAGATGTGAACTCTTGAGCATGTATTGACCATTTTATATAACATTTGACAAGCTTCGATCGTTTGGCACCGAGTTGAGGAGTTAAAGCACAATTTTGGACCGGAAAGTAAGCTTTGAGACGAGGTAAGTCTCCTGTCTAACTCTGTGAGGGGGGAAATATCCCTAGGTGTTGTATGTTGATGCGTGCTACTTATTGTGGGGAATACGTATGCGCGATGTAACGAGAGCCCATACGTAGCTACATACATGTTATTGTCCGGGTAGGCTTAGGTTCACATCATGATGTAACTGCACTATTTGAGCATTTTCTCGCCTGTTAAATTCCTCTGTTTTACATTTCTACTTGAGACTAGACTTGCTATTGTAGAGACTTCACGAGTTCATGATTAGTCACCGAATAACTTTACTCCCCTTACATCATGTTTCCATCATATATATATACTTCATTGAAAGGTTTTCGTTAAAGAAATTACAACTCACACGTTTATTCGTGAGTGGGGTCAAAGACCCGTCAAATCTTCCTATTCTAATGGGATCGGTCTATTCGCCTCGGCAGGATTATGTATTTCACTCTTATGGGATCGGGTCGTTCACCTCGGCAGAATTATGTATTTCACTCTTATGGGATCGGGCCGATTGCCTCGGCAGGATTTATGTACCACACTTTTATGGGAGCGGGGCGTTTGCCTCGGAAGTTTAATAGATGTATCTATGGTTCGTGCCGTTCGACCATCGACAGTGCACAGTTTAAATATTTATGTTGGATCGAGTTGTACGCCTCAACATTTCCTAAATCATATCCTCATGGAATCCTGCGTAATATTTGGCAAGAAGACAATGTATCTGTGAGTTTTCCTGATTTGAGTAATGATAATCTATCTGATGAGATCCACTATATCTATATATATGCTCCGGTTAAGGAGGAAATTTCTAATGGAGAGCTTGAGTTCCTCGTAAAGAAGGAGATTTGTACCACGTGATTTATACTTGTTTATCTCATTTATTTACTCTGCCTCATATTTACTTACCTCTTTACTGTACCTGATATTATTGGACCACTAGTGGGTGTCTATGTCGACCCCTCGTCACTACTCCTCCGAGGTTAGGCTAGATACTTACTAGGTATATGTTGATTACGTACTTATACTACACTTGCTGCACATTTTTGTGCAGGTACATATGCGACTAGTGGCCTTGTGAGAGCAGAGGCGTGTATGCATGCGGGGACTTACGTGAGCTACATTCCATATTACGACCCACAGCCGGCAGAGTCTCCTTTAGTGTATTTATATTTCTCCTGTCCAAAATTGTATTCCGGACAAATGCTGTATTTTATGTTACATTACTAGTTGATGCTCATGCACTTGTGACACCGGGTTTTGGGGTGACTATGGGTTGTTCTGTATTAAATTTGTTAAGAATATTATTATTTACACTGTGAATACCATCTTTTACTATTTAATTGAAGGAAAATATGACTTCAAAAATATTAAAATGAGAACCAAATTAAGTATTTATTTTTGGCTTGCCTGACAGCGGTGTCTGGCGCCATCACGACCTTTAATGGATTTTGGGTCGTAATAACATGGTATCAGAGCACTAGGTTCACTAAGGTCTCATGAGTCATGAGCGAGTCTAGTAGAGTCTTGCGGATCAGTGCGGAGATGTCTGCACTTATCTTCGAGAGGCTACAAGGTTGTTAGGTTCACTTCCCTTCTTGATTCCTCATCGTGCGAATTGATTCTTTTGAGGCTTGTACCTTTATTTATTTCCTATTCAATCTTATGTGACTTGAAGCGCTTGTTATAGATTGGGAATCGAGGAATTGTCATGGTACTACAGAGGTGGTGCAGGATGTTTCTGTCTGCGTATTTGATTGGGCTATTACTGTTGCCCGGTGGAAGGCCGTCCTATCCTTTCATCTCAGCATCAGTATTTCCTATGGTTTTGAGATTTGTTATTGATTGTTATGACAATTCGTGCGTTTTTATCGCACTATGTTGGTGTAATGGTAGGGTGCTTGTTTATGTGTCGAGGCAGTGAATGACTTGAAAGGAGGTTTTTCTCAGTGCATGATTCAGAAGTTCAACATTTTATTTTCGATGAAGGAAATGCAATCAGAATAGGAATGTTTAGATTTGGGTTGATGGAATAACAAGACTTGGTATTTTCGAGCGCGGTAGAGTTCTCAATTGTGATGTGGTGTCATCGTCCTTGTTGAACGCGTTAAGGTTCGCCGGTGTTATGGTCTTCTTCTATTCACCTTTGGGGCAGGGTATTGTGGAATAGTTTCAGGGAAGTGGCTGCCAGAGATCGCGCTGTGCAGAGATTCAGGATCGAATCGATGTTCCTAGTGTTGATGGTTCGAGAAGGATGATGTCAGAGAGGCTTTAAAGTTGGTAGCGATCTATTGGTTCAAGTGCTACAGAGACGGATTTTGATTTACTGCAATAACTGGGCAGCGTAGGATGAGGAAGGACATGTGGAATGTGTCTTGTAGTGGTTAAATTTCTAGAAGGCCAAGTGTGAGAAGCGAAAGTCAGGTAGTTGCTTAAAGGAGAGGGTTTGACCAAAGTGGGAGAGTGGCAGAGTATCATATGGGTTATGTGGTACACGCCTTGGGGAAAGTTTAGAGTGATTTGGGATTTATGGTGAACAGTCACTAGGTCTATGGACTAATTTAGAATATTGGTTGCTATACTGAGGAAGGTTGGATACGATAGAAATGAGTTGCTTGATATAAAGAGGGATGCAACATGACTTCGGATTTGAAGTGTATTATCGCACCTTTAGTTGATGTCAATGGGGACTGAACAGACTTGTACAGCTGGTGAATGAGCACGGGCTCAGGATGGTTTATTGATTTCGTGGTGTTGACAGAGCTTCTACAAATAATTCTACTGGCTATCCAGTAAGAGGTCGTATATGTGAATGTGGCTAGTGAGTCAGAATGTTAACGAAATGTTTAACAGGAGGATTTCGAGAAATTTGGCAGGTCGATTATGCAGGCTCATGTCTATGTGGAAGGAGGAATATTGGTTGGTTCCGGGGTTATGTAACTGTAGCTTCGATCTAAGTGGGAGAGCCCCACTGTCTATGATTGGATTGCATGGTTGTCTACTTTTGAGGGTTCTGGTTATCGGCATATTGGTGGGTTATTATGACTAAGGAAAGAAAACATCAGTGGTAATTTGAGAAAAGGATTGGAGGAATGTGTGCTATACTTGGGCCTTATCGGTTCAAGTTCAGTTTTGAGAAGACTCAGAGTTTCTGCTTCTGGTGGAAGTAATGTACAAGGGAAAAGAATTCAGTTGGGTGCTTCTTTGATAGGATGTGCACGTGCTGGCAGAGAGCTAGAGTTTGGCTTATACTCGGGACCAAGACAATGTGGGTGACTCTCAACAGTCGTCCTGGTGGGTTCAATATTTTGAGTATAGTGCCTAAGGACTTGGAATGTTCTATGTTATCATTGGGTATGTGGTGCAGTATTGGACGAAGGGAATAAGTATCTTCGGATTCAGGGAAGGTCTTGCAGAATGGGTGTACCAGTTGGCTATGCTATGGAGTGCTTAAGGAGAGTATGAGACGGTTCATGGGTATTGAGACGATGTGGTCTTGTGGATTGGTTCACTCGGGATGAATATTGTTGGGTTTCGTTACGTTAATGAATGGAACTATTATTGTTTCTAAGGCAAGTTGAGAATAAATTGGAAGTTGAGGATCAAGGTTGCAGTTGATGTCGACAAGAATATCAAGAGCTCGGATGAGCATGGAAGAATTCAGATGTTTAGAGTAAGCTGGTATTGTCTTTAGCGTCATCTGAGATCAGTGTCATGTGGAAGAGGCTTTGTGTAATGACTTGCAGATTTTTGACTAACTCTACAGAATTAGAACGGCTGGTGCTATGGATGTGCGGACCTTGCTACCTGAACATAATGGTCGTGGGAGCATGACCCACAGGGATATTTGTGTAAGTGTGACATGTCAGTCACTTGATTGTTAAAGATTGAGAGTGGATATGGAGGCCATGGTAATATCGCAAGTGCGAGAGTTTATGCCTGAGAGGCATTTAATTCCTTGGGTTGTGGACCATGTGAGTTCGTTTTGGAGTTGACGGCTGTTCTTATGTGTCGTCAATAGGTCATTGTGGGTCCTTGAAGGGTTATTAGCCCAGTGCGGTACCATCATAATCGACTTGAGGTTCGTGGATATATCTACATGTGAATATGGGCTCTATATAAAGCTGGATATGCTCATTTCAGCATAGCGTTGTTTTTGGAGGGGTCTTCGGGCCTTGGATGATATTTCTGTTGTCGACCCTTCCATGTAGTCTCTATTGTGCCATGTGGGTTATGAGGCGGTTTGATATTTTGCACTCGTATTAAGATCGCGTATAGTTTGTGGTGTTATATGAGCAAGATGGCTCTTTAGATGCAGATCATGTATGGCACCCGTCTCCCCAGGATTTGTATTATGCACTTGGCATGCTTATTGTTGATATTCAGGCATTTCGTGAGTATAAGCGTTAAGACTCGATGTGTGTTTACTTTAGATTATTATATGTGGACCGGATAGCACGCCGCCATGGGTATATGGTTGGATCGAGTGGCACGCTGCCACGGATATGTTGTTTGGATTGGGTGGCACGCCGTCACGGGTATCATGGTTGGATCGGGTTGCACGCCGTAATGGTATCATGTGTGGATCGGGTTGCACGCCGCACTAGTGTGATATTGAGTAAAGATTGTCATATCTATTATTGTGTGTTTGCTTCTCATTTCCTGATGAAGGTTCATAACATCTTCTCGGTTGTTTAAATTAGTTGTGTGGGTTGAGTACAACTTTCTAGAGTTTGTTTCCTTGTGTATCAAATTCGAGTTTGTAGCTTGTTGGCACATTGTGGCATCATATGATACTTTTGGTAGTGTCTGAGGTGGCTTATTGCCTGAGCAGCTTGTACTGGGTGAGACGAGATTATTGGATCTGGGATCAGTGCGATCAGATTTATTTGAAGCATATTAAAGAGTAAATATTGTTGTTCAGTCTAGAATGAAGTAATGGTTCTTGTCGGGATGAGAGACTCCATAAATTGTGATTTGGCAGGTGGTTATGAGTTTTACACATCTTCTCTGTCGTGGCAGTATTGCGAGAGTGAAAGCAAAGCTTAATTGGCCATAAGGTACACTATAGGCTTCGGTCAATGCAAATTTTAGTTGTTGTGCTTTGGAAAGATTGCCTTGGGCAAATGAGTTACGCGGTGAATGGTAAGAATTCAGTAAGGGTATACAATCGTGTTTGGTGCAGTGTGTAGTGATTGATACGGTGTTCGTATGTTGCAAACATGCCGGGTGGAGAGTCTCGGATGTTGGAATTTAGCACCAAGGCTTATTTGACTAAATAAAAGGTAGAGTCTTCAGATTGACTCGAGCTAATTTGCCCAATTGGGTTGTTGACAGTGATTTTGGACAACTTCAAAGCAGTTCTTAGCATGTTCGAGGACGAACGCATGTTTAAGTGGGAGAGAATGTAACGACCCTACCGGTCGTTTATGAGATTTAGCGTGCCGTTCGGCAGTTTGAGACTTTCAGTAGCTTCTCTTCGGGTATAATGACTTGTACGCGGGGTCGGAATTTAATTTCGGAAAGTTCAGAGTTGATTTGGAAAGAAAATTCTAATTTCGAAAGCCTTAAGTTGGAGGAATTGACTAAAGTGTGATTTTTTGAGTAAACGACCTTAGAATCGGGATTTGAAGGTTCCAACAGATTCGTATGATGATTTTGTACTTGGGCGTATGTCCAGATCCGATTTTGGATGACCCGGGAGTATTTAGGCGCCAATGGTGGAAAGTTGGCATTTGGCAGAATTTTATAAAATTGGGTTGAGGTGTATTTCAATGTTATCGATGTTCGTTTGGGATTACAAGCCTAGAAATATCTCCGTATGGTGATTCTGCTATTGGGAGAGCGTCCGGAAGAGGATTTGGAGGTCCGTAGGTCATTTAGGGTTCATTTCGGTCAATGTATACCGAATTCTTACCATTCAGTTTGATCGGGATTGGACTTTATAATATCGGGATCAGATTCTGATTTTGGAAGTGGGAATAGGTCCGTAATGTCAATTATGACTTGTGTGCAAACTTTGAGGTCAATCGGACATGATTTGATAGGTTTTGGTATCGATTGTAGAAGTTTGAAGTTTCAAAGTTCATTAACTTTGAATTGGAGGGTGATTCGTGTTTTTAGTGCTGTTTGATATGAGTTGAAGGCTCGACTAAGTTCATATTTCGTTTCAAGACGTGATAGTATAATTGGTTGAGGTCGCGAGGGCGTCAGGTAGATTCCGGGTAGTAAACGGATCGAGTTTGGGCTTGGAGGAATGCTGGAGCTGATGTCATCTGGTGTAACCGCACCTGCGAGGTTTTGGCCGCAGGTGCAGAGTCGCAAAAGCGAAAAGGGAGCGGGGGATTGGCAGTCCGCAGGTGCGGACGATTTGCCGTCCGTAGGTGCGGACGATTTGCCGCAGAAGCGGATGCACACCTGTGGGGAATTTAGCGCAGAAGCGGATTGGGCAGCTGGGGGACTTCCACAGAAGCGGAACATTTTGCCGCACCTACGAAACGGCAGAAGTGGTCCAATGAGCGCAAGTTCGGAGGTCGCCTGGGCAGAATACATAAGTTGGCCAAATCGGGTTTTGGCTCATTTCACCTCTTTTCTCTCGTTGGAGCCGACCTTGGGGGCAATATTGGAGTGCCATTTTGTCATCCTTCAAGAGGTAAGTGATCCCCACATATTGTGAGTTAAATATATGGTTTATGCATGAATTTGAGCATGAAAATTTGGGAAATATTATAGGGTTTTTGGTAGAAAACCTAGAATTGGTATTTTTGGATTTTGACCACGAATTAGGGTATGTAATTCAGAACAAATCATATATTTGAGTTCACGATGTTATGGGTAGTGGTTATCTTCGAATATTTCCGGAATCCGGGCACGTGGACCCGGTGGTGAATGTTAGGAATTCTTCAATTTGGGTTGGAAAAATCACTTTAATAGCTAAGATGTGAACTCTTGCGCATGTATTGACTATTTTATATAACATTTGACTAGCTTCGATTGTTTGGCACCGAGTTGACAATTCAAAGCACAATTTTGGACCGGAAAGTAAGCTTTGAGATGAAATAAGTCTCCTGTCTAACTCTATGGGGGGGGGGGAATACCCTTAGGTGTTTTATGTTGATCTGTGATACTTGTTGTGGGGGATACGTACGCGCAAGGTGACGAGAGCCCATACGTAGCTACATTCATGTTATTGTTCGGGTAGGCTTGAGACTAGACACTAGACTTGCTATTGTAGAGACTTCAGGAAGTTCATGAATAGTCACCAAATAACTTTACTCCTCTTACGGCATGTTTCCGTGAATATATATATATATATATATATATATATATATATATATATATATATATACACACACACACTCTTCATTGAAAGGTTTTCGTTAAAGAAATTACAACTCACACGTTTATTCGTGAGTGGGGTCAAGGACCCATCAAAGCTTCTTATTCTAATGGGATTGGGCCGTTCGCCTCGACGGGATTATGTATTTCACTCTTATGTGATCGGGATGTTCGCCTCGGCAGGATTATGTATTTAACTCTTGTGGGATCGGGCCGATCTCCTCGGCAGGATTTATGTACCACACTCTCATGGAAGCGGGCTGTTCGCCTCGGCATTTCCTAAATCATATCCTAATAGAATCGTACGTAATATTTGGCAAGAAGCCAGTGTATCTGTGAGTTTTTCCGATTTGAGTGATGACAATCTATCTGATGAGATCCACAATATCTATATATATGCTCCGGTTAAGGAGGAAATTTTTAATGGAGAGCTTGAGTTCCTCGTAAAGAGGGGGATTTGTACCACGTGCTTTATCTCATTTATTTACTCTGCCTCGTATTTACTTACCTCTTTACTGTACCTGATGTTATTGGACCACTAGTGAGTGTCGATATCGACCCCTCGTCACTACTCCTCCGAGGTTAGGCTAGATACTTACTGGGTACACGTTGATTACGTACTCATACTACACTTGCTGCACATATTTTGTGCAGGTACATATGCGACTAGTGGCCTTGTGAGAGCAGAGGCATGTATGCATGCAAGGACTTACATGAGCTGAATTCCATATTACGACCCGCAGCCGGCAAAGTCTCCTTTAGAGTATTTATATTTTTTCTGTCCAAATTTATATTCCGGACAGATGTTGTATTTTATATTACATTCCTAGTTGATACTCATGCACTTGTGACACCGGGTTTTAGGGTGATTATGGGTTGTTCTATATTAAAATTGTTAAGAATATTATTATTTACACTGTGAATTCCATCTTTTACTATTTAATTAAAGGAAAATATGACTTCAAAAATATTAAAATGAGAACTAAATTAAGTATTTATTTTTGGCTTGCCTGGCAGCGGTGTCCGACGCCATCATGACCTTTAATGGATTTTCGGTCGTGACATGAAATGCAGCAATAATGAAATCAATGTACCCTCTCAAAGTAATAGTCAATCAATCCCCCAATTCACTCCAACCTCACAGTCATTCTTTCCTCACAATCACTCGTTCTTCACAGTCACTCATTCCTCTGAATCACTCAGAACTCATCACTAGACACTCACACTCAGTTGGTACCTGCGCTCATTGGGGTTGTGTACAGATTCCGGAGGGACTCCTTCAGCCCAAGCGCTATATCAAGCCAATCATCGCAAATAATAATGAAACATGCTACGGCGCGCAGCTCGATTCCATAAATATCTTCACAATTAGGCCCTCGACCTCACTCAGTCATCAACCTCTCCAGTCTCTCGGGCTCAAGATGTCATGAAAATCAGCCCAAAAATAATAATATGATGTATCAATAAATAGCAACAGAGACTGAGATATGATATGAAATGAATGAATATGACTGAGTGTGAAATTACAATTTGAACATATAATTCAACCACAGAAATGACCCCAGTGGGTACAAATAATAACAACATATGTCTAAGCATGATTTTTAATACGAGTCTCAACTCAATTTTCTCAAACACGTACAGAATGTACGGATATCAACAGATTATTCAACTACACAGTTCCATGAAATTTGACCAAGTCACAATTCCTATGGTGCACGCCCACACGCCCGTCACCTAGCATATGCGTCACCTCAAAACCAATCACATAACACATAAACAGGGGGTTCATACCCTCAAGACCAAATTTAGAACTGTTACTTAACTCAAACCGTATAATTCTTTATTTCGCTATGCCTTTGCCTTGTGAATTGGCCTCCAAACGCCTCGCATCTAGCCACAAATAATTCGATTCAGTCAATAAAATTTATTGTAATTAATTCCATAAGAAAATGCTAATTTTTCAACAAAATCTGAAATTTAGCTCAAAAATCTCCCATGGGGCCCACGTCTCGGAACCCGACAAAAGTTACAAAATCCGAAAGCCCATTCAACCACTAGCCTAAACATACCAATTGTACCAAAATCCGACTTCAACTCGACCTCCAAATCTTCAAATCTTATTTTCAAATCCCTAAGTTCAAATCCCTGATTTACCTCTCAAAAACATGTAATCTAGTCGGATTATTCGATAATAATTCAATATTATGGAGTAGAAATAATCACAAGTGACTTACCTCAAGATTTCCCGTGATTTCTCGCTCAAAAATTGCCTCAACCCGTGTTGGAAATGTAAGAAATGACAAAAATCTCGACTCCTCTGTTTTTAACATTCTGACCAAGATTTTCGCTTCTGCAGGCACTTAGCCGCTTTTGCGGCACCGCTTCTGTAGTCAAAATCGCGCTTTTGTGGGTGCGCATCTGCGCGAAAGCATCCACTTCTGCGGACTAGCGGCTCCCAAGCCAAATGCTGCTTCTGCGATCCTCCACGCGCAGGTGCGAACTCGCACCTGTGAAATTCCTTCCGCATCTGCGCTCTCCACTTCTGCGCATGCCAGCTCGCACCTACGACCAATGTTCCGCAGGTGTGATTGCACCAGAAGGCTTCAGCTTCTGCAGTCTTCCAAATTCAAAAAAAACTATCCGTTAATCATCCGAAACTCACCCGAGGCCCCCGGGACCTCAACCAAATATACCAACAAGTCCTAAAATATCATACGAACTTATTTGAGTTTTCAAATCATATCAAACAACACTAAAAACATGAATCACACATAGATTCAAGACTAATGAAACTAATAAATTTTAATTTCTACATCCGAAGCCAAAACCTATCAAATCAAGTCCGATTGACCTCAAAGTTTGCACACAAGTCATAAATAATATAACGGAGATATTCCAATTTCCATAATTGGATTCCGACCACGATATGAAAAAGTCAACCCCCCAGTCAAACTTCCCAAAAATTTAATTTTTACCATTTCAAGCCTAATTCCACTACGGACCTCCAAATAATTTTCCGGACACGTTCCTAAGTCCAAAATCACCATACGGAGTTATTGAAATCATCACAATTCAAATCCGAGGTCGTTTACGTATATGTCAACATCCGATCAACTTTTCCAACATAAGTTTTCAATTATGAGACTAAGTGTTTCATTTCACTCCGAAATCCTTCCGAACCCAAACCAACTAACCCGATAAGTCATAAAACAACTGTAAAGCTTAAATTGGGCAGTAAACGAGGGAACGGGATTGTAATACTAAAAACGACCGGCCAGGTCGTTACACCTATATAGAAGACCACCACCACCTCCCACCACCAACACTAATTCTATTGCCGCTAGCTTTTAAAGTATCTTAATAAAGCATATAATTTTTACAATGAAGATATGAATTTAAATTCACACATCTTAAATTTAAGAAAAACAATTGAAACCTAAATTAGCATTAAATCAAGGGAACTTTACATAAATAGCCGGTCATATTCATTTTTTACTTTGTCTAGCCAAATACATAGGTTATATTAATTATACACAATCATACATATATAATACACACATTACGCATATAATATACCTTCACTTGCTATTTTAATTTAAGTGGTTGGGTGAATGGCTATTTGGATTAATTCTTCTTAAATTATCAATATATTATTTTTATGCCTATCGGAAACAACCTCTCTACCTGCACAATGTAGGAATAAAGTCTATGTTCATATTACCCTTTCTTATTTTCACTTGTTGGATTATACTGGATATATTGTTGTTGTTGCTGTTATTGATATTCATAAGTAAAATAATGAATGCGGGGATCAATAGAAGAAGAGAAAGTGGTTGCATTCAATATTCCTATATACCACCCATCTCCTGAAGAAGTGAAGTATATAGTTGAAAAGGAGGAATCTTTCACCATTGATGTCTTGATAACTTCAGAAATTCATATGGATTCTTCTGATGAATACAATGTGACACAGTGCATGAGAGCTTTTTTGATCCTTTACTTGTCAGCCATTTTGGTGATGAATTGAATATGGATCAAGTGTTCCACAAGTGCAGAGAGATCTTTGTCAATGGCATAGCAAAAGAGAAGACTACGTGCACAAATGTTATAGTATCCTTGACCAAAACAAACTAGGGCAATTAGTTCATGCCCTCCAACCTACCCTTAATTATTCTCTTTTATAATCTAAATAGTCGTCTATCCAACCGCTTAAATTAAAAATAGTTGGCGATATATATATATATATATAATCCATGTATTAGTGCATAAAGATATGTGTATGCCAGCTAAAAGGAATAAATATTGAATCAATCCAGTTGTTTCTGTAAATGTTCCTTATATATCCTGAGTTCCTCAAGTGTGGAGAGATCATTGTCAATGGAATAGCAAAAAGAGAAGACTAAATTTACAACTGTCGTTGTCTCCTTGATCAAAACAAACTAGGGCAATTAGTTCATGTCCTCAAACCCTACCTTTAGTTACTCCCTTGTTTAACCTAAATAGACATCTATCAAATTACTTAAATTTTAAAAAATCCGGCGATACCTAATATATATATATATATATAATCCATATATAGTATGTGTATAACTGTTTACAATTGGTGCACAACGATATATGATGCTGGCTAAAAAGAATATACAGTGAATCGAGCCGGTTATTTCTGTAAATATTCCTTATGCATCCTGAGTTCCTCATGTGTAGAGAGATATTTGTCAATGGCAGAGCAAATGAGAAAACTACGTTCACAAATGTCGGTGTCTCCTTGACCAAAACAAACTAGGGCAATTAGTTTACGTCCTCGAACACTACCCTAATTTAATTCCCTTAAATAACCTAAATAGTCGTCCATCCAACAACTTAAATTAAAAATAGCCGACGAATATATAATATATAGGTATAATCCATGTATACCATGTGTATAACTATTTACAATCAGGGCACAACAATATATGTATGCTGGCTAAAAAGAATAAACAATGAATCAAGCTGGTTGTTTTTGTAAATGTCCCTTATACATCTTGAGTTTCTCAAAAAGAGATATCTTTGTCAATGGCATAGCAAAATAGAAGACTACGTTCACAAATGTCATTGTCTCCTTGACCAAAATAAATTAGGGCAATTAGTCTATGTCCTCGAACCCTACCTTAATTTAATTCCCTTAAATAACCTAAATAGTCGTCCATCCAATTTCTTTAATTAAAAATAGCCTTCAGATATATAATATGTATGTATAATTCTAGTATATATATAACCATATATAATTAGTGTATAACTACATACACCGATTAGAAAAAGTAAAAAGTGAATCAAGCTTACTACTTCCGTAAAGATCCCTTACACTTTTTGAGTTTTAATCACTTGTCATTTAATGGTAAGAATAACGAAATATTTGTGTATTAAGAAAGCTTTTCGATTTTGTTCAAGTGATAAGGATCCTCCACCTTTAACCTTAATATTGCGGATTCGAGTCCCAAGGGAGCAAAAGTAAGGAACTCTTGTGAATGATTAAAAAAACACATTTCCAATTTTACAACATAATTTGAGCCTCCATTAAATTAATCAACGAAATTTTGGAACTGTTACATTAACAAGTATAAAATGATTCAATATATAACATGTATCTAGTCCACCATTAAACTATTTCTTCAGCCCTCAACCATGTGCCTCTTAAAAGAATAGTAATTTTCAGAATTAGATAGGAACTTTTACTCTCTGAAAAAAGAGGTTATGAATTTATGTTCTATACTCCAATAAAATTTATTTCAAAAGTAATTAAATGTTTTCCTATGAAAAATATTAAATGTAATAACATGATGAAATAGTAATTAATCTGCTCTAAAAGCTTAAATTCCAGTAACAATGTAATAGAAACTTTTTTGCCAATATATATAACTTAAATCCAAAATATTTGCACAATACTAGATATACTTTATATTATACTAGTATCTATTAAGAGGGAATAAGCACGCAGGATGTCCAGAAGCTTTCAAAATGAAAATATACTAATCTCTTTTTTGCTTAACGTGAAGGATTAATAATAGTGGGCAATGGTCAAAGTGTGTGCGCGAAAGATATTGAATATGTATTTAAGAATAATCTGGATCTTATTATATGCAGCCATGAAACGATTTAATCAAAGGCGGAACTAGAATTTTGAGTTTATATGTTCTGGATTCTAAAAGAATAGTTTATTTGATTCTGAATAAATTATTTATATATATTAAATAAATTTTAATGTAAATCCAGAGTTAGAGCCAGAGCTATTGGGTTCAACCGAACCCGTAAGTAGGCTTGTGTGTCCGACCTAGAGGCGAAGGTAGGGAATCATTTACGGGTTTGGTCGGACCCAATAACTTTTGCTTACATCTTTTATTTGTATTAGGAATTTATTAAATTTATATAAATAATTAATTGTCAACCCACTGACTAAGACGTGCTATAGGTTTGAAGTCAAGTTCAGAATCCATAAACTTCAAAGAAAATATTACACGACACATCAAACATATATACCGTATTTACCATTCATAGTTATACTTTCAGGAAATTATCATTCATAGTTATTTTTGAATTTTATAGCAAATTCACGTGCAGTACTGAAAGAAGAGATCAATTGTTTTGGACTGAAACAAGAGAGCTAAAAGCTCTCGTAGCTCATTTGGTTAGAACATTTGCTTAGTAAGCGAAGGTCTTCATTTCGACTCTGAACGAGAGCATTCTATTTTTTTGTATTTATGTATTTCTCCTTGGTTGTATTCATTGTGAGAACGAATATAGTCGTTACAGATTGTATCTGTATTTTGCCTTGGTTTCGATACATGTTTTATCTATATTTTGCCTTGGTTGAATACAATTGATACAAGTTGCATCTATCGGTATTTTGCCTTAATTGGTTGTATTCGTTGCGCGAACGAATACTCGATGCACGTATGAATACAAATGATACAAGCTCATAACAATTAAACAGTAGCTACGGAGAGTAATTAGGTAAACTATAGTCGTGTATGGTAATTAGACAGTAAACTGTAGTGCTTAATGAAAAATCATCAACTTTAAGTGCAGGCGACCCAGCTGAAGTCCCTCAAACTGCTTGTGATACTCCTCTCTCAGGGTGACCGGGATGAACTTCTATAGAAATAGCTGTGAGAACTGATCCCAAGTAAGTGCAGGCGACCCAGGAGTTCCCCTCCACTCTAATCGAGGCAACCCCGGCATGGCTAAGTTCACTGTCTTGGCGTGACGGTCCAATATAGCATGATAAGGTGACAACCAATCCATACCCAAGATGACTGTCACGACCCAAAATCCGATTAGTCGTGATGGCACCTAACCTAACCCGCTAGGTAAGCCAATTAACCACTAACCAATTCCAACAAAAATTAACAAAGCAATTAAGTAAATAAATATCTAAATCTAATACATTCCCAAGAACTGGTAGTACAAATCATGAGCTTCTAAGAATAGAGTTTACAAAGCGAAAATGTAATATATACATAGTCTGTTTCAAAAGTACATAAACAGAGTTTTATAGATCTAAGGCTACCACGAACAAGAGGAAGCTACAACCGGGACGCAGGTACGTCTTTAAATCCAACTCCCGTCGATCACAGCAACATCTGCATCCAATATCTGCACGAAAGGTGCAGAAGTGTAGTATGAGTACAACCGACCCCATGTACTCAATAAGTAACAAATCTAACCTTAGGTTGAAAGTAGTGACGAGCTGGAACACAGGTCGGGATCCAACACCAATAGCCAACAATAATTCATAACAACATAATGGAAGTACTAAAAGAAATAGCTCAGAGATAAATTGCTCAGCTCGTTCACAGTTTCAGAAAAATAAATATTTTCTTTTCAAGTATAACAGTAAACAACCCAAATCCTTTACCGAAATCACCAATTTATAAGTAGATTTTAAAACTGTGATTTTTTCCAAAACCCTCAACAGGTAATTGTTTCACTTTTAAATAACATGAGGAAAATACATCTCTATGCCTACATGTCAATATGTAGGAGAAGTCATGAATGATGCAACATCGTACATCATGAGGAAAAATGCATCTCCATGCATGTATGTGAAGTGTGCATGCCAATGTGATGCAACTCAGAAATAAAACCATATGCATATTCTCAGAGTATCATTTCATTCATTCCTACCAGTCACTCAGTCCTCACAATCACCCAGTCCTCCCAACCACTCAGTCTTAACAATCACTCAATCCTCCCAATCGCTCGGCACTCGTACTCAGTAGGTACCTGCGCTCACTGGGGGTGTGTACAGACTTCGGAATGGCTCCTTCAGCCCATATGCTATAACAATCCAATCATAGCATAAATCAATAAAACATGCTGCAACGCACAACCCGATCCCATAAATATCCTTACCATCAGGCCCTCGGCCTCACTCAGTCACCAATCTCTCCAGTCTCTCGGGCTCACAATGTCATGAAAATCATCCCAAAATGATAATATGGTGTATCAATAAATGGTGACAGAGACTGAGATATGATATGCAAATGATTGTGTATGACTGAGTATGTAATTGCAATGTAAGCAAATAATTCAACAGCAGCAATGACCCTGGTGGGTCCCAAAAGAATAAGCATGTTTTCTAATATGTGTCACAGCCAAGTTTCTCTAACACATAAAATGTCACGACCCAAAATCCCGCCACAGGCGTCGTGATGGCACTTAGTCTCTAAGACTAGGTAAGCCGATTACAATTACATTTCAAGCCATTTTTTTTAATTAAATAGGTAATCAAAACTAATAGCGGAAACAACTATGAAAACCTCCCAAGACTGGTAATACTGAGTCACGAACTCTAACTAAATACATGAAATGGTCTCAAATATAGAATACTCAATACTGTTTGAATAATATTTAATAGTACAATAAAATGAAAAAACTCGAAGGAACTGCGATGACCAAGCAACTCTACCTTGAATCCTTGAGATCTCACTTTAACTATGTCCGAGTCCGATGGCTCCAATACCTGGCTTTGCACAAAAATATGCAGAAGTGTAGTATGAGTACACCATAGTCGGTAACCAGTTGTAACGACCCGATAGGTCGTTTTACGTATTACAACCCAGTTTCCTCATTTACTGCTCAAATTATACTTTACAGTTGTTGTGTGAATTACCGAGGTAATTGTTTCGAGTCCGGTGAGGTTTTGGAATGAATTGGAACACTTAGTTCCAATGTTTAAAGCTTAAGAAAATATTTTGCCAGAAAAGGGTCATTTCTGCGGCCCACTATGCAGTCGTAGAATCACTCTGCGGACCGCATAATGGCCGCAGAGTGAATCAGGAGTGGGGCAAGTATGGAAGAGAATTTTAGATAATTATGTTAACACTTCTTCTTAAGCTTGCTTCAATTAATTATTTGCATAAGAAAATTCATATTGGAATTAATTTCCAAGAAATATTAAACCAACAGTACTCACGAAATTTCATAAATATTTCAAGTAACAATCACATCAAATTATCATATAAAAACAAATTCAACAATAAGGATTTAGGCATGGCAAACAAATGATTTAATATTTTTCCACAATTTCTCAATTTACTACACAATAATACCTAAGAATTTAATTCAATGAATTTTGCACGTATAAGCCCTAGTACATACTCGTCACCTCGCGTACACGGCTTTTCATATTTTACAAATGGCACATAAGACTCAATGCCTAAGGGGTAATTCCCCCACTCGAGGTTAAGCAAGACACTTACTCTTTGAAGGTAGGCCGATATTTCAAAATAGCCTTCTTGCTTTAATTGACCTCCGGACAGCTCAAATCTATCCAAATTAATTGTATAACTTCACTGAAATTTATTGGAAATAATCCCGGATAATAATACGTCGACTTAAAATTTTATTCCAAAAAGTCAACAAAAGTCAACCCTCGGAACCCGACAAAAGTTTCATAAAATCTGAACACCCATTCCGATACGAGTTCAACCATACCAATTTTATCGATTTCCAATAACAACTCGACCTCCAAATCTTAACTTTACGTTTTCAGATCCCTAAGTTCAAACCCCCGATTTACACCTCAAAAACATATAATCTAATCGGATTATTCGTTGATAATTCAATATTATGGAGTAAAAATGATCACAAGGGACTTACCTTAAGTTTTTCCGTGAAAACCTTGCTCAAAAATCGCCCAACCCAAGCTTGAAATGCCCTAAAATGGCAAAAGCTCGGAACCCCTCTGTTTTTGTATTGCCCAGGGGTTTTCGCACCCGCAGCTTCGTACCTGCAGTTAATTTCTTTGTACTTGCGGCTTCGCACCTGCGGTACAATTCTTCGCACCCGCGGTAAAATTCTTCGCACCCGCGGCTTCGCATCTGCGGCAAATTTTTCGCACCCGCAGTGCCTGGCCAGCCCATGGATTTTCCGCTTTCGCGACTCATTTCTTGCATCCGCGAGCTCGCACCTGTGGCTCTTTTTCGTGCAGGTACGATCATACCAGATGCTCAGCAACTTCAACTCCTCCTCCAAACTCAAATTCGATCCGTTAGGCATCCAAACTCACCCGAGGCCCCTGGGACCTCAACCAAACATAACATCAAGTCCTAAAACATCATACGAGCTTAGTAAAATTCTTAAATCACATCAGACAATATCAAAATGACGAATTGCACCTCAAATCAAAATCTATGAACTTTGAACTTTCAAATTCTTTATCTTGTACCGAAACACATCAAATCAATTCGGAATGACTTCAAATTTTGCACACAAGTCATAAATGACATAACAGACCTATTCAAATTTCCAAAATTGGATTCCTACCTCGATATCAAAAAGTCAACCCCCCGGTCAAACTTTCCAAGAATTCAACTTTCGGCATTTCAAGCTTAATTCCACTGCAGACCTCCAAATAATTTTCCTGACACGCTTCTAAGTCCAAAATCACCATACGGAGCTATTGACATCATCAAAATTCCATTCCGGAGTCGTTTGCTCAAAAGTCAACTCTCCGGTCAACCTTTTCCATTTAAGCTTCAAATTAAGGATTGTTCTTTTAATTTAATTCTGAATCTTTAGTAAATCAAACTCGATCACACCCGCGGGTCATAATAAATATTGCGAAGCTGCTCGAGACCTTAAGTCACTGAGCGTGGCGTAAATTCTTAAAACGACAAGTCGGGTCGTTACATTCTCCACCACTTAAACAAACGTTCGTCCTCGAACGTTTTAAGAATTATTGTGAGGTTACCAAATTGATGATTTTTCGTTTACACATATACTCACGGTTGATTCCACGTTACCGCCTTTGAGATAAGCCCGACAATATCATCTCATTTGAGATTATTTCTTTTATCCATATTTGTAGACTTTATGATCAATTTCTTACACTCCAACATTTCAAAGATCTGATTTTTCACAACAACGCACGGTATTAGTCTCAACTGGATATAGCGACTCATGCCTATGAACACATCAATTTTGCTTGATAATGTTGAAGTACTTAAAAAAAAAATTTGTTTCTGGGGTGTTTCATTCTTCCCCGCTTAGGGTCATTCGCCCTCAAACACATAACATAACTTATCTCTTCCTTTGAAAATCTCAATCCTCCAAATTTTACTAACTCCCAAATTTTTCAGAATTTTCGGCAGAGTCTCCCCTGTAATTGGGCCTATCCACCTGCCAGAGTAACACCCAAACACCCCCTAACAAAATATCCACAACCCAACAAAATACCACAGGGTATATATCAATAAAATTAATCTCAGCATTGCCTTAGCATAATGATATCAAGACATAAAGAACATCATATGTATGCTCATCACCAGATCTCTGGTCTTAAAACCTGTTCACAATTAATTCCAGCATCATCAATTAATCTCATATTAACCATCACCTCGTTTCGAAGTTTCACAATACTTGCAACAGAACGTGAGGCATGAAGACCTCATGATTACTTACTCGGATTAATGAGTCACATTTAACGCCACATGGGCTAAAACTCAATATTTACAGCACGAAAATGGCTGAATATGAACAGAAAATATACAAGCATTATCAAATAAGCCTAACCGGCATGACTCCCTATTAATATTATTGTACAAATTAAATTTCACAAGGGAGAATTTTAAACTCATAAATATTTCACCACAAGGACCTCGTTCCTATATAACTTTCATCGCGTCTTGCAGCCCGGTTTAAATATTTCACATCATGTAAAAATGTGAGGATCTCATCCTCAAATCCGAATCACAATTATGTTGAACATTGTGCCAACTGAAATTTTCAATTTACTTTATTTCTTCTTTTCAATACATTTCATAAACAATTTTAACAACATATAATGAACCCTCATACCGGTAGGGCGTATAATTCATAAAAATTGGAATTAATTATTTCGAAACACATTAAACCCACTGTAATGAATAATAAAAATTATTTTTGGACTTATAGCCCTCAATGGTGTACAGAAATAAAATAACAGACACGGACTCACATCTTTAAATCTCCCAACAGGGATAAACATATAAGTGGGTCACAAATTTACGAAGCTTACCATAAGTGGAGCATAATTGGAGGACTCACCTCACTATTCAGAACCAAATCAAATTAAGAAAAATATTCTTTTATAATAAAAATCAGGATCGTACCTGCAACGACACTATCTGGTGTATTGGCCTTAGCCAAATCATAGTGATTAAATCAACGGGTCGGGCCTCCACCTCTTAGGCGCCCACTACCCGCCTGTCCTCCACCTCTAGCTGACTATGCACGTGGAGTATCAACTGGAATAAAGCTTGTAGCTGGAGTGTTCTGATGAAACCCACCCCTCCCAAGTTTGGGACAATCTCTCATGATATGCCTAGTATCACTACACTCATAACAACCCTTGTGAGGTCGCGGCTGCTCGTACTGAGTTTGTGCCGGATAACTGGAATAACCACTGTAAGAATTTCGTGTCAGTGGTGCACTATAAATTGGAGCACCCCGAGTAATCCGATTTGCGGACTGAGCTGACCGACTGCTCGAGCCTCCGCTATAATGGGTTCTAGCTGAAGAGTAAAATCCATTGAACCCTCCAGATCTTCGAGACCTTTTGGACTCTTTAGACTCCCTTTCCTCGCCTAAAACACCCTCAATCTTCCTTGCAATCTCCACTACTTGCTGAAATAAAGCATCAGTTTGCAATTCTCGAGCCATGCATATTTTAATATCATAATCGAGCCCCTCAATGAATCTGCGGACCCGTTCTCTGATTGTAGGAACTAAGATAGGTGCATGGCGAGCTAACTCGTTGAACCTGATAGCATATTCTGACACTGTCATAGTGACCTGACGTAACCGTTCAAGATCTGTGCGCCATGCATCTTTGAGAGTCTGGGGAACAAACTCTTTCAAGAATATTTTCGAAAATTGAGCCCAAGTTGGTGGTGTGGCATCGACTGGTCTACCTTCTTCATAGATTTTCCACCACCGATAC
Organism: Nicotiana tabacum; assembly: GCF_000715075.1. NCBI lineage: Eukaryota > Viridiplantae > Streptophyta > Magnoliopsida > Solanales > Solanaceae > Nicotiana > Nicotiana tabacum. Next base: position 52,050 of record NW_027438545.1, read on the forward strand.
GCTGCGCCTGACAGTTGAAATGTAGTAAAGGCAACTCCGCTCACCTCCACAATACCCATGGTGCGGAGAATACGTTGACAATTTTCTAGAAATTCTTGGGCATCTTCTGTAGCTGTTCCACTGAAAGTTGGTGGATCATATTTCTTAAACCTTTCAAATTTCTTTTGTTCTTCTTCTGATGCCCCGGGCCTGACCTCAGGCCGAACCGGAATAACAGGTTGTATACTAAACCCGGAACCTGACCAACGTGAGACTGCTGCTCTAGAGTTTTGGTAGGAGTCTGAGCTACTCCCCCAATCTGCGGAATGTTTGGTGTAACATACATCAATCCCGCCTAAGTTAATATACCAAACATAATCAGGAACTGTGCCAAAGTCTCCTGAAGTCCTGGGGTAACAACAAGTGCTTTTGGTACCTGTCCCCCAACTGGAGCTACTAGTGGCTCCCCAACTGTTGTTCTGATAGGTGCTCTAGTCGCAGCACGTGCCCTCCCTCGACCTCTACCTCGGCCTCTATCTCAGCCCCGGACTCTTGCAGCCCTAGCAGTATGTGCGGATGTCTGCTCAGCTAACCCAGTAGCACGTGTCCTCACCTTCTGTGAGAGAATGGAGATACAAAGGTTCAAATTCCAAATTCAACAAATTCCGCACTCCAGGAATGAATGAAATGGAAATTTCCTAACAGTTCTGTAGCCTCTCGAAGATAAGTACAGACGTCTCCGTACCGATCCGCAAGACTCTACTAGAATCGTTCGTGACTCGTAGAACCTATGAACCTAGAGCTCTGATACCAAGTTGTAACGAGCCAAAATCCCACCACAGGAGTCATGATGGCACCTAGTCTCTAAGACTAGGTAAGCCGATTTCCATTGCATTTTCGAAGCCATTTTTTTAATTAAATAAATAATCAAAACTATAAGTGGAAATAATTACAATATACAACCTCCCAAGAGTGGTAGTACTGAGTCACAAACTCTAACTGAATAAATGGAATGATCACGAGGACCGAATGTACAATACTGTTTGATTACAAATTAACAGTACAATGAAATGAAAAGACTCCAAGGGACTACGATGACCAAGCAGCTCTATCTTGAATCCCTACAATCCCGCTTTAACTCTGCTCAAGTCCGTTATCTTCAATACCTGGCTCTGCACAAAATGTGCAGAAATGTAGAGTGAGCATACCACAGCAGTGCCCAGTAAGTATCAAGACTAACCTCAATGGAGTAGAGACAAGGTACAGTCAAGATACTCACTAATTAATAACCTGTGCAATATGATATACAAAATAATAGGAAATAAATAATAATAAAGGAACGATAAAACAACCAGTGATATGCACAACAGACAACAAGAATACCATTAATACCACTCAACAATTAATAAACACAATTACACCCAATTAAAGCAAGCCCTTCAAATAAATGTCTATCACATAGTTCTTCCAGATAACTGTCTTTCAAATATAATTTTCTCAAATAATTATTTTTCAAATATAATTCTTTCAATAAATCTTTTTCAAATACAAATTCCTCAAATAAATATCTTTCAAAATACAATTCGTTTATATAATGCTTTCTAAGTAAAAATCTTTCCAAATAAATATTTTAAATATAATTATTTCAATTAAAAAGTCACCATGTGACACCTCATTTCAAAATCATCAAAATACGAGTCTCAGCCCATTTTCATATTTTTCGTAAATATGGGTCTCAACCCATTTTCATATTTCCACGGCACCTCGTGCCCATAATCAAATCATCATACTTCCCCGGCACCTCGTGCCCTCATTTCATATCACAAATGCACGGACAATTCACGTGCCAATTATCATTATCATTTCATCACAGCACCTCGTGCCCACATTTCATATCACAACTGCACGGACAATTCACGTGCCAAATATCCTCATTATTTACTCACGGTATCTCGTGCCCACATTTTATTTTATAATCCGCCTGACAATAGCCACAGGCGCTCAATATCAACATAAATCAGATTGTTATCAATTTACCAACAACAAGACAAATTACACAAGGTATAAAAATAAACACAAGAAAATCACAACATCACATGAAAATTATCAACACAACAATCTCCACATAATCACATATCGTCCCTGACAATAGCCACTCTTATCGCTCCTATTGCCACCCTTATCACTCCTATAGCCACCCTTATCGCTCCACCCAGACAATATCAATAGCCACCCTTATCACTCCTATTGCCACCCTTATCGCTCCGCCCAGACAATATTCCAACAAACGCAACTACAGTGAAATGCCACCCTTATCTCCTCAAAATAATAACTCACACAACACAACAATTTACACGGCAACATAATAAAATCAATTCATATCATAATTTGCCCAATGGCTACTACCAAATTCCAAAGATATATCAAAATTAGTTAATTTCACAACAAATAGCTTAAGGCTCCACATAATGTATATAACACCCAGAAACAATCAATAGAGATAGAAATTTCTCAGCATAAAGCAAAGCCTTCATTAATACAAATTTAGATAATTATATTAACACTTCTTCTTAAGCTTGGTTAAATTAATTATTTGCATACTAAAATTCATATTGGAACTAATTTCAAAGAAATATTAAACCAACAGTACTCACGAAATTTCATAAATATTTCAAGTAACAATCACATCAAATTATCATATAAAAACAAATTCAACAATAAGGATTTAGACATGGCAAATGAATGATTTAATATTTTTCCACAATTTCTCAATTTACTACACAATAATGCCAAAGACTTCAACTCAATGAATTTTGCACGTATAAACCCGAGTACGTACTCGTCACCTCGCGTACACGGCTTTTCACATTTCACAAATGGCACATAAGACTCAATGCCTAAGGGGTAATTCCCCAACTCGAGGTTAAGCAAGACACTTACTCTTTGAAGGTAGGTAGATATTCCAAAATAGCCTTCTTGCTTGAATTGACCTTCGGACAGCTCAAATCTATCCAAATTAATTGTATAACTTCATTAAAATTCATCGAAAATAATTCCGGATAATAATACGTCGACTTAAAATTTTATTCCAAAAAGTCAACAAAAGTCAACGCGAGGCTCGCTCCTTGGAACCCGACAAAATTTTTATGAAATCCGAACACCCATTCCGATACGAGTTCAACCATACCAATCTTATCAAATTCCAACAACAACCCGACCTCCAAATCTTAACTTTTTGTTTTCAGATCCCTAAGTTCAAACCCTCGATTTATACCTCAAAGACATGTAATCTAATTGGATTATTCGATGATAATTCAATATTATGGAGTGGAAATGATCACAAGGGACTTACCTCAAGTTTTCTCGTGAAAACCTTACTCAACAATCACCAAACCCGAGCTTGAAATGCCCAAAAATGGAAAAAGCTCGGAACCCCTCTGTTTTTGTATTGCCCAGGGGTTTTCGCACCCACGGTGATTTCTTCGCACCCGCGGTACAATTCTTCGCACCTGCTGTACAATTCTTCTCACTCGCGGCTTCGCATCCGCGGAAAATTTTTCGCACCTGCGGTGCCTAGCCAGCTCATGAAATTTCTGCTTCCGCGACTCATTTCTCGCATTCGCGAGCTCGCACCTGCGGCCTTTTTTCGAGCAGATGCAATCATACCAGATGCTCAGCTGCTTCAACTCCTCCTCCAAATCCAAATTCGATCCGTTTGGCATCCAAAGTCACCCGAGGCCCTCGGGACCTCAGCCTAACATACCATCATGTCCTAAAACATCATACGAGCTTAGTCAAATTCTTAAATCGCATAAGACAATATCAAAACGACGAATCACACCTCAAATCAAAATCTATGAACTTTGAACTTTTAAATTCTTTATCTTGTGATGAAACACATCAAATTAATTCAGAATGACTTCAAATTTTGTACATAAGACATAAATGACATAATAGACCTATTCAAATTTCCAGAATCGGATTCCGACCTCGATATCAAAAAGTCAACCCCCGGGTCAAATTTCCCAAAAATTTAACTTTTGGCATTTCAAGCTTAATTCCACTACAGACCTTCAAATAATTTTTCGAATATGCTCCTAAGTCCAGAATCACCATACGGAGCTATTGACATCATCAAAATTCCATTCCAGAGTCGTTTGCTCAAAAGTCAACTCTCCAGTCAACTCTTTCTATTTAAGCTTCAAATTAAGGATTGTTCTTTTAATTTAATTCTGAATCTTTAGTAAATCAAACTCGACCACACCCGCGGGTCATAAATACATATTGCGAAGCTGCTCAAGACCTTAAATCACTAAACGGGGCGTAAATTCTTAAAACGACAAGTCGGGTCGTTACACAAACCAACGTTAGAAAATCGTTAAACCAATTCCTTATTTCCATTCAGTAAATAACAATGATTAACTAAGATGAAATATAAGAGGTGCGGAATTTTATAAAACTGTATTAATTACTACCACCCGAATCTGGAGTCACGATTCACGAGCATTCTAGAATTTACTACAAGTAATAATCTGAAAAAATTACAATTGTCTGAATGAAAGAAAACAACAGTGACATAAAAGGTAGACGGTGACTTCAAGGTCTGTGAACGCCGACAGATCTACCTTGATTCTTCGGACAACGGACCAATAGCAAAATCTCGATCAACCTGAGCCGGTATCAAAGTTTGCACAGAAAGTGCAGAGTGCAGCATCAGTACAACCGACCCCATGTACTGGTAAGTGTCGAGCCTAACCTCGGCGAAATAGTGACGAGGCTAGGACAAGACACCCACATATAACTTGAATAGTATAATCATGCTAGTGGCAACAATAGTAAATAAAGAAATAACGCAGAAATAATGGGAAGGGAACATACAGTGGGGGGAATACAACATAAAGAGTGAGAATAATGAAAAGACAAAATTAAACCGAAAATCCTTAAATGAATTGAGCAATTAAAACAGCAAGGAAAATTACACGGCATCACCCTTCGTGCTTTTATTCTGAACCTCACCAAATAAATAAATAGAACGGCACGATATCACCCTTCATGCATTAAACCTCTCATAATATACACGGCATCACCCTTCGTGTTTTAAACCTCTCATAATATACACGGCATCACCTTTCGTGCTTTAAACCTCTCATAATATACACGGCATCACCCTTCGTGCTTTACACTCTTCCTCACAATATAAATAATGCATGCACGGCATCACCCTTCATGATTTACACTCTTCCTCGCCATATAAATAACTCACGCACGGCATCACCCTTCGTGCTTTATACTCTTCCTCATAATTCACATAATCAATAACAACGGATAGAGAGAAGTTTCACAAAGAAATCAATATTTCATCAATAATTACTTTCACAATTTAACATATCAACCTCGAATCAATATTCACAGTTTTATCTACCTTGGTGGAACCGGATACAAGTCTCCCAAAATTTCAACAACAACAATAAGCATGGATAACAAGATTTAAGACTACAAATTTGCAAGAATGGAATTTCACTCGCATGCTATGACTCGACCACAACGCATAGATGCTTGTCAGCTTAACTATACATCGTATTCAACAACAAAACACATAGCAATTACTCACACAATACCTATTCCCTCAAGCCAAAGTTAGACACAACACGTACCTTGCTCCGAAGACCACTAAACTCTTAATCACAGCTTTCCTTTGAAATTCACCTCCAAACCACTCGTATCTATTCAAAAATGACTCAATAACATCAAATATTGCTAAAGGAATCAATTATATTTCATAAATTAAATTTCATATATTTTTCTCCAAAAGGTTGAAAAATCGACCCCGGGCCCGCTTGGTCAAAACCCGAGGTTCGGACCAAAATCCTTTGACCCATTCACCCTCGATCTCGAATACGTAATTAGTTTTGGAATCGGACCTCAAATTGAGGTCTAAATCCTCAAATTTCTAAATTCCTAACTTCTACCCAAAAATCCTAATTTCACCATAAAAATTCTAGATTCTAGGTTTAAATCTTGTTATAAGATGTAAAAGATTAAAAGAAAAGAGTTAGGAATCACTCACCTATGAATTGGGGAAGATTTTGTCTTTGGAAAATTGCCTATTAAGGTTTAGGGTTTTGAAAATATGAAGAATGAATGAAAAATCCCGTCTAAATCCCTTTTACTCGGCTGCAGGTGTCGCAATTGCGACCTGAGCTTCGCAAATGCAAAGTTCGCAATTGCGAAGGAACAATCGCAATCGCGATGCCCTTCACAATCCCGCTCCATTCTCAAATGCGACGAAAGTGTCGCATTTGCGACCACTGAACCTCGTAAATGCGAGTAAATGTTCGCATTTGCGAGCCTACCCTTCCTAGACTCCCTTCGCAATTGAGAAGGTAACCTCGCAAATTTGAGAACTGCTGGCCTAGGCTTCTGATCAAAATTGCGATGAAAGCCTCGCAATTGTGGACCCTGTTATGTTCGCATTTGCGATGCCTGATCTCGCAATTACAAGATCAGAGGCCTGCAACAGGTTCAGTTATACCAGCAAAATTTCTAAGTTCAAAACATCTCGTGGCCTATCCGAAACTCACTCGAGCCCTCGGGGCTCCAAACCAAACATCTCGCACGATAAAATCGCCAAAATAACACCTAGAACTACGAATTTAGCACCAAATCAAATGAAATTCTAAAGAACACTTTAAAATTCATATCTTCGCAATTGGATGTCCGAATCACGTCAAATCAACTCCGTTTCTCGTCAAATTTCACATACAAGTCTTAAATATCATAATGAACATGTACCGAGATCCGAAACCAAAATACGGACCCGATACTAACAATGCCAAATATCAATCAATTCTAAAAAACAAATAATTTCCAGACTTTTAATTTTCATCAAAAATTCATTACTCAAGTTAGGGACCTCCGAATTCAATTCCAGGCATACGCCCAGGTCCCATAATTCGATACAAACCTACCAGGACCGTCAACGCACGGATCTCGGCTCGTTTACCAAAAAAGTTGATCAAAGTCAACTAAAATCAACTTTTATGGTAAAAGTTTTAATTTTCATTAGTTTTCAACATAACAGCTTTCCGGAAACCTTACCGGACTGCGCATGCAAATCGAGGAGGGTAAAAATGAGATTTTTAAGGATTAAGAGCGCAGATTCGAGTTTTAAAACATAAGATGACCTTTTGGGTCATCACATTCTCCACCTCTAAAACAATTATTCGTCTTCGAACGGACATAGAAAAGTACCTGGGCTGGTGAAAAGGTGGGGATATCTACTCTGCATATCGGACTCGGACTCCCAAGTAGCTGCCTCAATAGGATGACCTCTCCACTGCACTCGAACTGAAGGGTAACTCTTTGATCTCAACTGGCAAACATGCCGGGCTAGAATTGCCACCGGCTCCTCCTCGTAAGTCAAATCCTTGTCCAACTGGACAGAGCTGAAATCTAACACGTGGGACGGGTAACCATGATATTTTCGGAGCATAGACACATGGAATTCCGGATGAACTGTGGATAACCCTGGAGGTAACGCAAGTCTATAAGCTACCTCCCCCATTCTCTCGAGGATCTCAAATAGCCCGATATACCTAGGGCTCAACTTGCCCTTCTTCCCAAATCTGATAACACCCTTCATGGGCGATACCCGAAGCAATATTCTTTATCCAACCATGAATGCAATATCACAAACTTTACGGTCGTCATAACTCTTTTTCCTAGACTAAGATGTGCGATGTCGATCCTAAATAATATTCACCTTATTTAAGGCATCTTGTACCAAATCGGTACCCAATAACCGAGCCTCTCCCGGTTCGAACCAGCAAACTGGCGAACGGCATCGCCTTCCGTATAATGCCTCATATGGAGCCATCTGAATGCTCGACTGGTAGTTGTTATTGTAGGCAAACTTCACTAACGGCAAGAACTGATCCCAAGAACCTGCAAAGTCAATAACACAGGCGCGGAGCATATACTCCAAGATCTGAATAGTACGCTCGGACTGCCCGTCCGTCTGAGGATTGAATGATATGCTCAACTCAACCAGCATACCCAACTCACGTTGTACTGCGTACCTCGATCTAAAATAATAGACACGGGCACCCCGTGAAGGCGGACAATCTCACGAATGTAAATTTCAGCTAACCTTTCTGAAGAATAGGTAGCTGCCACTGGGATGAAATGTGCTGACTTGGTCAACCTGTCCATAATGACCCCAAACTGCATCAAATTTTCTCTGAGTCCGTGGGAGTCCAACAACAAAATCCATAGTGATACACTCCCATTTCCATTCAGGAATTTCTAACTTCTGAAGCAACCTACCAGGTCTTTGATGCTCGTACTTAACTTGCTGACAATTCAGACACCGAGCTACATATGCAACTATATCCTTCATTCTTCTCCACCAATAATGTCGCCGCAAATCTTGATACATTTTGGCGATACATGGATGAATAGAATACCTGGAACTATGTGCCTCTTCAAGAATTAATTCACGAAGCCCATCCACATTAGGCACACAAATACGACCCTGCATTCGCAGAACACCATCTTCCCCCACAGCAACATGTTTGGCATCACAGTGCCGCACTGTGTCCTTAAGGACAAGTAAACGAGGACCATCATACTGCCTCTCTCTGATGCGCTCATATAAAGAAGACTGAGCGACTGTGCAAGCTAGAACTCGACTGGGTTCTGAAACATCTAACCTTACGAATTGGTTAGCCAAAGTCTGAACCTATGTAGCTAATGACCTCTCACCAACCGGAATATACGCAAGACTGCCCATACTCACAGCCTTTTTACTCAAAGCATAGGCCACCACATTGGCCTTTCCGGGGTGATACAAAATGGTGATATCATAGTCTTTCAACAACTCCCACAAACTTCTCTACCTCAAATTAAGATCTTTTTGTTTGAACAGGTACTGAAGGCAACGATGATCAATAAATACCTCACACGAGACACCGTAGAGGTAATGCCTCCAAATCTTCAGCGCATGAACAATGGCTGCCAGTTCTAAGTCATGAACAGGATAATTCTTCTCGTGAACTTTCAATTGCCGCGACGCATATGCAATTACCTTGCCATCTTGCATTAATACTGCAGCCCAATGTGAGGGGCGTCACAATATACCGTATGTGATCCTGAACCTGTGGGTAATACCAACACTAGCGTTGTAGTCAAAGCAGTCTTGAGCTTCCGAAAGCTCAACTCACACTCGTCTGACCATCTAAATGGGGCACCCTTCTGGGTGAATCTGGTCTTAATAGTTGTTTATAATCAATTAGAGAATTGTCAATTAACTTCATGTTAACAAAAATCTCGTTCCAAACCTTCACAATACTAATAACGAGATGTGAGGCATGAAGACCTCATAATTATTTACCTGAATTAACGAGTCAAATTTAACGCCACCTGGGCAGGCACCTACCTCGTAGGTTACAACTCAATATTACAACACGAATTTGGCAAGTATGCACAAAGAATTTCATACAAAAAATTTTCAAATAAGCCTAGCAGGCATGACTCCCTATTAGTACTATAGAACAAATTTAATTTTCACAAGGGAGAATTTAAACATAAGAATTTTTATCAGAAGGATCTCGTCCTTATATAACTTCCACCGCAGCTCATACCCCGGTTTAAATATATCAATTTATTTTCAAATACGAGGACCTCGGCCTCAGTTCTGAATCACAAGTAATATGCACATCTTGCCAATCGAAACTTTCCATTTTCTCCTTTTAAATAACTTTCATTAAATAAAATCACAACACATAATGAACCCCACACTGGTAGGGCATATAATTCATAATTTGTAATCAATTATCTGGAAATACATCAAAACATACCGAAATAAGTACCAGAAAGACACATTTAGCCTTACAGATCTTATTAGAGTCCATCATGGAATGATAGGTGTAGTTATCTCCATAAAACCTCCCAACAGAAGTAAACACATAAGTAGATTACAGAATTACGAAGCTCATTCATAAGTGGAGCACAATAGGAGGACTCGTCTTGATACTCATAACCGAATCATGTTAAGGAAATTATTCTTTTAATTTAAATCGAGGTCGTACCTATAACGACACCATCTGATGTAACGACCTCCACCATACCATAAAACAAATATAACAACGACTGGGTCTCCACCTCTAGGACGCCTTCTACCCGCCTGTCCTCCACCCTTAACTGATCGTGTGGGTGGTGTAGTAACTGCAATGGGGCACGTAGCCTGAGTGCTTTGATGAAATATGCCTCTCCAAAGTTTGGGACAATTTTCTCATGATGTACCTAGTATCACCGTATTCATAACAACTCCTTTGTGTGTTTGGCTGCTCATATTGAGTGTGTGCCAGATAACTAGAATAACCATTGTAGGAAACTCATGTTAGTGGTGCACTAAAAGAACTTACTGGACCACCTCGATTAATCCGATGTGCGAACTGGGCTGGCCGACTACCTGAGCCCCCGCCATAATGATTTATACTCGCAGAGTAGAATCCACTGAATCCCCTAGAACCTCGCGACATCTTGGTCTCCTTAGTTTCCTTTTTTTCCTCACCCCGAACACATTCTAATATCTTTGCAATTTCTACTACTAGTGGAAATGAAGTATCAATCTATAGCTCCCGAGTCATACAAAATTTTACGATCATAATTAAGTTCTTTTAATGAGTCTGTGGACTCGCTCTCTGGTTGTAGGAAGCAAAGTAGGAATATGACGGGCTAACTTATTGAACCTGATGGAATATTATGACACTGTCATGGTGACCTGACGCAATCGTTCAAACCATATGCGCCATGCATTACGGAGAGTCTAGGAAACAAACTCTTTCAAAAGTATTTCTGAGAACCAATCCAAGTGGGCGGTGTTGTATTGGCTGGTTTGTCCTTTTCATAGGCTTGCCACAGACACTTGTGGAGAATTATCTCTCCCAAGGCCAATTTCTTCTTTTGTTATGCTGACTCAACACTGTTGAGCTGACCCATTTCTTAACGTACTATTCGATTCTTCTTTTGGGTAAACTTAACCCCTATTTATATACGATGATCACAAAAGTAGATATCCATACAGACAATTCCTAGTCCTGAATCTCGTCAACCACTGTACTTCCTCCGAAGCACCCCAAAATTCGCAAGCGTGACGTCTACGCTGAGTAGACCTTCTATAAATTTAATGTTGTTTCTCTAACTCCTTTGGTACTGAAGTATAAGATTATTATGGAGGCGGACATACCTCAAGTCCCAACCTTATCCTCTACAAAATCTCAGGCCTTAAACACATGTAAATTTTGGGAGAACCTTTCAGTACCACATATATACATTTCAGGCCAAAACTGATATAACACATGACTCGCAATCCATTCATTTATGTTTCAAGATAAATCAATGCCGCACGATAAGGAATGAAAGAAGTAGAATTATTCCTAAACTCTGTAGCCTCTGGAAGATAAGTACAGACGTCTCCGTACCAATCCTTCATACTCTACTAAGCTTACTCGTGAATCGTGCGACATAGAAAACCTAGTGCTCTGATACCAACTGTCACGACCCGAAATTTCCTACCGACGGGACCGTGATGGCGCCTGACATTTCACTTGCTAGGCAAGCCAACGTTAGAAAATAGTTAAACCAATTCCTTATTTCCATTCAGTAAATAACAATAATTAACTAAGATGAAATATAAGAGGTGCGAAATTTTATAAAACTGTATTAATTACTACCACCCGGATCTGGAGTCACTATTAACGAGCATTCTAGAATTTACTACAAGTAATAGTCTGAAAGAAATACAACTATCTGAATGAAAGAAAACAACAGTGACATAAAAGGTAGATTGGGACTTCAAGATCTGTGAACGCCGACAGATCTACCTTGAGCCTCCGGACAGCGGACCAATAGCAAAATCTCGATCAACCTGAGCCGATATCAAAGTCTGCACAGAAAGAGCAGAGTGCATCATCAGTACAACTGACCCCATGTACTGGTAAGTGTCGAGCCTAACCTCAGCGAAGTAGTGACGAGGCTAGGACAAGACACCCACATATAACCTGAACAGTATAATCATGCTAGTGGCAACAACAGTAAATAAAGAAAATAACGCAGAAATAATGGAAAGGGAACATACAACGGGGGGAATATAACATAAAGAGTGAGAATAAAGAAAAGACAGGATTAAACCGAAAATCCTTAAACGAATTGAGCAATTAAAACAGCAAGGAAAACTGCACGACATCACCCTTCGTGCTTTTACTCTCAACCTCACCAAATAAATAAATAGAACGGCATGACATCACCCTTCGTGCATTAAACCTCTCATAATATACACGGCATCAACCTTCGTATTTTAAACCTCTCATAATATACACGGAATCACCCTTCGTACTTTAAACCTCTCTTAATATACACAGCATCACCCTTCGTGCTTTACACTCTTCCTCACAATATAAATAATACATGCACGGCATCACCCTTCGTGCTTTACACTCTTCCTCACCATATAAATAACTCACGCACGACATCACCCTTCGTGCTTTATACTCTTCCTCACAATTCACAGAATCAATAACAACGGATAGAGAGAAGTTTCACAAAGAAATCAATATTTCATCAATAATTACTTTCACAATTTAACATCTCAACCTCGAATCAATATTCACAATTTTATCAACCTTAGTGGAAACGAATACAAGTCTCCCAATATTTCAACAACATCAATAAGCATGGATAACAAGATTTAAGACTACAAATTTGCAAGAATGGAATTTCACTCGCATGCTATGACTCGACCACAATGCTTAGATGATCGTCACCTCAACTATACATCATATTCAACAACAAAACATGTAGCAATTACTCACACAATACCTAATCCCTCAAGCCAAAGTTAGACACAACACTTACCTTGCTCTGAAGACCGCTAAATTCTCAATCACAGCTTTTTCTTTGGAATTCACCTCTAAAATACTCGTATCTATTCAAAAATGACTCAATAACATCAAATATTGCTAAAGGAATCAATTATATTTCATAAATTAAATTTCCCAAAATTTTCTCCAAAAGGTTGAAAAATCGACCCCGGGCCTGCTTGGTCAAAACCTGAGGTTCGGACCAAAATTCTTTTACCCATTCACCCCCGAGCCCGAATATGTAATTAGTTTTGGAATCCGACCTCAAATTGAGGTCTAAATCCTCAAATTTCTAAATTCCTAACTTCTACCCAAAAATCCCAATTTCACCATAAAAATTCTAGATTCTATGTTTAAATCTTGTTATAAGATGTAAAAGATTGAAAGAAAAGAGTTAGGAATCACTCACCTATGATTTGGGGAAGATTTGGTCTTTGGCAAATCGCCTCTTAAGGTTTAGGGTTTTGAAAATATGAAGAATGAATGAAAAATCCCGTCTAAGCCCCTTTTACTCCGCTGCAGGTGTCGCAATTGCGACCTGAGCTTTGCAAATGCGAAGCTTGCAATTGCGAAGGAACAATCGCAATTGCGATGCCCTTCACAATCCCGCTGCCTTCGCAAATGCAAGAAAAGTGTCGCATTTACGACCACTGAACCTCGCAAATGCGAGTAAATATTCGCATTTTCGAACCTGCCCTTCCCAGACTCCCTTCGCAATTGCGAAGGTAACCTCGCAAATGCAAGAACTGCTAGTGCAGGCTTCTGATCGCAATTGCGATGAAAGCCTCGCAATTGCGGACCCTGTTATGTTCGCATTTGTGATGCCTGCTCTCGCAATTGCGAGATCAGAGGCCTGCAACAGGTTCAGTTATACCAGCAAAATTTCTAAGTTCAAAACATCCCGTGGCCTAACAGAAACTCACCCGAGCCCTCAGGGCTCCAAACCAAACATGCACACAAGTCTAAAAAAATCATACGAACTTGCTCGCGTGATCAAATCGCCAAAATAATACCTAGAACTATGAAATTAGCACCAAATCAAATGAAATTCTCAAGAACACTTTAAAATTCATAGCTTCTCAATTGGACGTCCGAATTACGTCAAATCAACTCCGTTTCTCACCAAATTTCATAGACAAGTCTTAAATATCATAATGAACCTGTACCAGGCACCGAAACCAGAATACGGACCCGATACTAACAATGCCAAATATCAATCAATTCTTAAAAACAAATAATTTCCAGACTTTTAATTTTCATCAGAAATTCATAACTCAAGCTAGGGACCTCCGAATTCAATTTCGGGCATACGCCCAGGTCCCATAATTCGATACGGACCTACTAAGACCATCAACGCATGGATCCGGGCCCATTTACCAAAAATATTGACCGAAATTAACTAAAATCAACTTTTAAGGCAAAAAATCTTATTTTCATTAGTTTTCAACATAAAAGCTTTCCGGAAACCTGCCCGGACTGCGTACGCAAATCGAGGAGGGTCATCACAACAAAATACTTCATCCACTTTCTCTCTCTAGAACACTCTCACTTCTCTCTAAAAAACCTCAGATAATTGCCCCAAAATAAATCTCAAAGCATATTTATCAAAATGGGATCGAATTATGAAAATAGGAAACTTAACCCTCCGAACTCAGTTATGCCGTCGCACAATGGACCACACAATTGGTGTGCGGGTCGCAAAATGATCGCATAAATCAGTGCCCAGAACTGGGCTGTTCTGGACCATTTTGCGGTCGCAAAACCATTTTGCGATCACATAATGGTCGCATAGTAGTCGCAAAATCGCATTCTGGCAGCTTTTGGTAATTTGGTCATAACTTCTTGTAGGAATGTCCAAATGAGGAACGTTTTAAAGCGTTGGAAACTAGACACATAGACCTTTCTTCTGATAGGTAACAAACCATATAAATCGTCATATCAAGAGAGGTATGCTCGTTTGAATTTTGGTTTTATGCGAACTCACCTGAAACTTTAGTCTATTATGAAATTTCCAACTTCAACATTCGATGCCGAAACCTATCGAATCAAGTCCGACTGACCACAAATTTTGCACACAAGTCATAAGTGACATAACAGACCTATTTCAATTTCCAGAATTGGATTCCGACCTCATTATCAAAAATTCAATCTTCGATCGAACTTTCCGAATAACGTCTATTTTCCATCTTTCGCCAAAATGCGTCGAATTGTCCTACGGACTTCCAAATCCAAATCCGAACATGCATCTAAGTCCAAAATCACCATACGAAACTATTGATATCATCAAAATTCTATTCTGAGGCCGTTTGCTCAAAAGTTAACTCTTTGGTCAACTCTTTCCATTTAAGCTTCAAAATGAGAATTTTTCTTTCAATTATGAAACTCGACCACACCCGCGGATCATAATACATATTATGAAGTTGCCCGAGACCTTAAGTCGTTGAACGGGGCGTTAATTCTTAAAATGACAAGTCGGGTCGTTACAAGAATAGTTTTACAACATACCATTTGAAATAATTCTCTATGTTTCTTCTTCTAATAGGTGCTTTTCCGACTATAGTTTACTAATTTCAAAGTGAAACTACTAGATGAAGAGTACAAAGTGAACTTTCATATGCATGCATATAACTCTATCTTTCATAAGAGTACAAACTACCAGATGAAGAGTTAGACTTGCCATTACTGCTTCCATGCTGTTGGTGGACTCTCATTTTCCCAGATATTTCCATGTCTCTTAACTTTTCCAAGTCTTCTGCAATTTCGATTCAGTGTTTTGTAGTTACAAATCTAAAATAAATGATAGTGGCTATTTTCAATAATTACAGACTAAACAATAACGAGCTCGTGCTATTACCGGGATTGACCTCACTAAGTGAACCTCCTCAACTTGATTGACTCGCAAATTCTATGATAAACTTATTCACACCGAGTGTTTACACCAAATTGTACCAATTTACCATGGGTAAGTGATTCTATTTGGTGAATACATATATTTCTTAACCATAATTAAGTAAGAGAAATTTATTTACAATTTGGTGAAAACATATATTTCTTAAACATATATTTATTGATGTGTCATCAGTTGTAAGTAAATGGTTGTCCAAATTCAATTCATGGACCCAACACGTGATGGTACAAGCCAAGATGTGATGACACTAAAACAAACGTGCTATGATTTCTTAACCATAACTGAGTGAGAAAATTTTATTTACAAATACCTGTGATATATTTATTGATATAGTATAAACACCCGATAAAATTAAATATTATCCAAATTCAATTCATGGACCCAATACGTGATGGTACAAGCCAAGATGTGATGACACTAAAAAACGTGATATGATATTTCTCGATGAGTCATTGCAAAATCATGATTTTCTAAATATATGATAAAAATCTCCCCCCTCCCCCCTCTTTGTCTGTGTGGGGGGTGGGGGAGGGATGGGGGTTATATTTATGCCAAGCTTTGTTAACCGCGATCATGAAGAAGGAGGGCTGGCGATCACGAAGAAGGAGGCCGCGATCGCATGGCTTATTTTGTCCTAAAATTTTCATCTAAAAATCTTAACTTTTAGACAATTGGAGATATTTGTGTCTCGAAAAATTAAACTGAAAAACTAAAATTCAGGATATACTTGCTAATTCCTAAATAGCAGCCTTTTAAAGTGGCTATCTAGTGTCATTTCTATTAGTTTTAATAGGTTTGATCAAGTCATAATACTTATAATTAAGGTACACAAATAGGAAAATAGGCTAGTTACCCTTAACGATTCTAGTCCTTGATGTTTATATGTCTTTCCTGGAGAATGAGTGATTTTATTACTTATTTTTCTTGTTTGAAAAATATTTTCCCTTCTCTTGATAGGGAGAACATTTTTCTCCAATTGGAGAAAAATGAGTTCACGAGGAAAATATTTTTCAAAATATCTAAGTCAATAAAATATGGAAAAATTAAAAAATATTTCATACCAAACACACCCATAGTGTACAATATTTTCTCAGTTGGCTCGCGAGGACAATGATGGAAATTCAAAGGATAAATTTGGTTTCACCCATCTATAAATACCTAATTTAACACAAAAATATCCAATTAGCAAGAGAAGGAGAGATGGAAGTTGCTAAAATACTTCACATGAATGGAGGAATTGGAGACACAAGCTATGCAAAAAACTCTAAGCTCCAGGTATCATCAAACACCTTTTTATTCCTAATGGAGTTATAAACTCGCAACAATTATAAATAACAAGTTCTTATGAATTTTACTTCTATATACTGATAGTGTAAAAGGTATAGTGTAAAACGTATAGTTATCATTTAAGTGATCTGATAGTATTTCTTATCTTATCGGTACATAAAGCTTAGACTTATTTCCTTTTACTTAACTAGCGTTTGGACATAAATTTTGTTGATACTTGAAAAAAAAAAATTCGAAATTGTGTTGAAAAAGGTCAAATAATGAAAAGTTGACACTGTATAGCCACTCTCAAAATATATAATACCCGAAAAATGTATATTTTTTGTATATATAAACATTCTGTATGTTTCGTAGAAAATACACATCTAAATTCTTTTATACAGTTAGTGCATATAAAAGTAAACTCATTTCCTTATATTTACAGCAAAAGGTGATTCTCATGACAAAGCCAATATTAGAGGAAGCCATATCTGCACTCTACCGCAGCCTTTCCCCAGAAATCATTTTTATTGCGGAGTTAGTTTGTTCCTCTGGACCTAATACTCTTTTGGTGGTCACACAACTTATTAGCGCTATTCGCGAAGAATGCAAAAGCAACGGCCAACAACAACAATCGCCGGAATTTCAAATTTTCTTGAATAATCTTCCTGGTAATGATTTTAATACCATTTTCTGATCGTTGCCAGAATTCCATGAAGATTTGAGGAGACAGAATATGGGAGATGATGGAATATTTGATCCTAATTGCTTTGTTGCGGGAATTGCTGGTTCACTCTATAATAGACTTTTCCCTTCCAAGAGTCTGCACTTTGTTCACTCCTCTTACAGTGTCCACTGGCTTTCCCAAGTATGTTTTTGTATTGTTAAGTACTCATGAATTCATCTCATCTACGTAGAAGTTTAAAATATTATAAAGAGTATATATTTACTTATTTAATTATATTTTTAACACACTCCTGACGTGCGAGCTTAATTCAAGCAAAGAGTTAGTGAGGGCCGGAACGGAATATCGTATGTAGTGTTGAATCCAATATGAAGCTCTTTCGAACAAGCCAGCCTTTTGATGATCCTAGCATGTAGTTTTTCATATAATGGGTAACAGTGTTACTCAAACACTGGACCTCAACCTGCTTTTGTCACGACCCAAAAATCACACCTGTCGTGATGGCGCCTATCCCGATACTAGGTAAGCCGACAACATAAAAAACCCACAATTTATTTTATGTTTGAAAATATAATATTTGAACACAATCCACAAGTCTCGCAAATACCGATACAAACACTCCCAAAATCTGGTGTCACTGAGTACATGAGCATCTA
>NW_027438546.1:0-70000 GCF_000715075.1 Nicotiana tabacum
GACTTTTTGGATTGAACAGTGCCTAGGGAGTTGAAGGAGAATGTTGGGCAAAAGTAGGCATTTCTATGGCCCGTTCTGCAGCCGCAGAACCTCTCTGTAGACCACCGAATGGTTGCAGAGTGAGGTAGTTTTCTTCCGCATTTTTGATGTCGATTTCGCAGCTATTTCTGCGACCGTATAAGCATTTCGCGGGTCGCACTTTGGTCTCATAGTCATCCTTAGACTTTTGCGAAGGGAGGTTTAGACTTTTTGGATTGAACAGTGCCTGGGGAGTTGAAGGAGAATGTTGGGCAAAAGTATGCATTTCTGTGGCCCGTTCTACAGCCGCAGAACCACTCTGTGGACCGCAGAATGGTCGCAGAGTGAGGCAGTTTTCTTTCGCATTTTTGATGTCGATTTCACGGCTATTTTTGCGATTGCAAAATCGTTTCGCGGGCCGCACTTTGGTCGCACAGTCATCCTTAGACTTTTGCGAAGGGAGGTTCAGAATTTTTGGATAGAACAGTGCCTAGAGAGTTGAAGGAAAATGTTGGGCAGAAGTAGGCATTTCTGCCGTCCGTTCTACGGTCGCAGAACCACTCTTTGGACCGCAGAATGGACGCAGAGTGAGGCATTTTTCTAGGGCTTTTTTAATGTTGATTTCACGGTCAATTATGCGACCACATAACCATTTCGCATGCTGCACTTTGGTCGCATAGTCATCCTTAGAATTTTGCGAAGGGAGGTTTGGACTTTTTGGATTGAACAGTGCCTAGGGAGTTGAAGGAGAATGTTGGGCAAAAGTAGGCATTTCTATGGCCCGTTCTGCAGCCGCAAAACCTCTCTGTAGACCACCAAATGGTTGCAGAGTGAGGCAGTTTTCTTCCGCATTTTTGATGTTGATTTTGCTTCTATTTCTGCGACCGCATAAGCATTTCGCGGGTCGCACTTTGGTCTCATAGTCATCATTAGACTTTTGCGAAGGGAGGTTCAGACTTTTTGGATTGAACAGTGCCTGGGGAGTTGAAGGAGAATGTTGGGCAAAAGTAGGCATTTCTGTGGCCCGTTCTGCAGCCGCAGAACCTCTCTGTGGACCGCAGAATGGTCGCAGATTGAGGCAGTTTTCTTCCGCATTTTTGATGTCGATTTTGCGGCTATTTTTGCGATTGCAAAACCGTTTCGCGGGCAGCACTTTGGTCGCACAGTCATCCTTAGACTTTTGCGAAGGGAGGTTCAGAATTTTTGGATAGAACAGAGCCTAGAGAGTTGAAGGAAAATGTTGGGCAGAAGTAGGCATTTCTACGGTCCGTTCTACGGCCGCAGAACCACTCTTTGGACCGCTGAATGGACGGAGAGTGAGGCAGTTTTCTGGGGCATTTTTAATGTTGATTTCTCGGTCAATTATGCGACACATAACTGTTTCGCAGGCTGCACTTTGGTCGCATAGTCAACCTTAGACTTTTGGGAATGAAGGTTCGGACTTTTTGGATTGAACAATGCCTGGGGAGTTAAAGGAGAATGTTGGGCAAAAGTAGGCATTTTTGTGGCCCGTTCTGCTGCCGCAAAACCTCTCTGTGGACCGTAGAATGGTCGTAGAGTGAGGCAGTTTTCTGGGGTGTTTTTGATGTCGATTTCGCGGCAAATTCTATGATCGCATAACCGTTTTGCGGGCTGCACTTTGGTCGCACTGTCATCCTTAGACTTTTACGAAGGGAGGTTCGGACTTTTTGGATTGAATAGTGCCTGGTGATTTAAAGGAAAATGTTGGGCAGAAGTAGGCATTTCTGTTCCCCATTCTGCGGCCGCAGAACTTCTCTGTGGACCGCAGAATGGTCGCAGAGTGAGGCAGTTTTCTGGGGCATTTTTTATGTCGATTTTGCTGCTATTTATGCGATTGCATAACCGTTTAGTGGGCCGCACTTTGGTCGCATAGCCATCCTTAGACTTTTGCGAAGGGAGGTTCAGACTTTTTGAATAGAATAGTGCCTGGTGATTTAAAGAAAATATTGGGCAGAAGTAGGCATTTTCAGTGGCCCGTTTTGCGGCAGTAGAACCTCTCTGCGGACCGTAGAATGGTCGCAAAGTGAGGTAGTTTTCTGGGGCATTTTTTATGTCGATTTCGCGGCCAGTTATGCGACTGCATAAGCATTTTGCTGGTCGCACTTTGGTCGCATAGCCATCCTTAGACTTTTGCAATTGGAGGTTTGGACTTTTTGGATTGAATAGTGCCTGGGGAGTGGAAGGAGAATGTTGGGCAAAAGTACACATTTTTATGTCCCGTTCTGCAGCCGCAGAATCTCTCTGTGGACCGCAGAATGGTCGCAGTGTGAGGCAGTTTTTTGGGGCATTTTTGATGTCGATTTCGCGGCTATTTCTGCGATCGCATAACCGTTTCGCGGGCCGCACTTTGGTCGCACAATCATCCTTAGACTTTTGCGAAGGGAGGTTCGGACTTTTTTGATTGAATAGTGCCTGGTGATTTGAAGGAAAATGTTGGGATGAATTAGGCATTTCACTGCCTCGTTCTGCGGCCGCAAAACCACTCTACGGACCGTAGATTGGTCGCGGAGTGAGGCAATTTTCTGGGGCTTTTATTATGTCGATTTCACGGTCAATTATGCGACCACATAACCGTTTCGCAGGTCACTTTGGTCGCATAGTCAACCTTAGACTTTTGGGAATGAAGGATTGGACTTTTTGGATTGAACAATGCCTGGGGAGTGGAAGGAGAATGTTGGGTAAAAGTAGGCATTTCTGTGGCCCGTTCTGCGGCCGCAGAACCTCTCTGTGGACCACAGAATGGTCGCAGAGTGAGGCAGTTTTCTTTCATATTTTTGATGTCGATTTCGCGGCTATTTCTGCGATCGCATAACTGTTTCGCGGGCCGCACCTTGGTCGTACAGTCATCCTTCGACTTTTGCGAAGGAAGGTTCAGAATTTTTGGATTGAATAGTGCCTGGTGATTTAAAGGAAAATGTTGGGCAGAAGTAGGCATTTCTGCGGTCCATTCTACGGCCGCAGAACCACTCTTTGGACCGCAAAATGGTCGCAGAGTGAGGCAGTATTCTGGGGCATTTTTGATGTCGATTTTGCGGCTATTTTTGCGATCGCATAACCGTTTCGCGGGCCGCACTTTGATCTCACAGTCATCCTTAGACTTTTGCGAAGGGAGGTTCGGAATTTTTGGATAGAACAGTGCCTATAGAGTTGAAGGAAAATGTTGGGCAGAAGTAGGCATTTCTACGGTCCGTTCTACAGCCGCAGAACCACTCTTTGGACCGCAGAATGGACGCAGAGTGAGGCAGTTTTCTGGGGCTTTTTTAATGTTGATTTTGGGCTATTTCTGCGATTCAATAACCATTTCGCGGGCCGCAGTTTGGTCGCACATTTATCCTTAAACTTTTACGAAGGGAGGTTTGGACTTTATGGATTAAATAGTGCCTGGTGATTTAAAGGAAAATGTTGGGCAGAAGTAGGCATTTTTGTGCCCCGTTCTGCGGCCGCAGAACCACTCTATGGACCGCAGATTGGTCGCGGAGTGAGGTAGTTTTCTGGGGCTTTTTCGATGTCGATTTCGCGGTCAATTTCTGCGATCGCATAACCGTTTCGCGGGCCGCACTTTGGTCGCACATTCATCCTTAGACTTTTGCGAAGGGAGGTTCGGACTTTTTGGATTGAATGGTGCCTGGTGATTTAAAGGAAAATGTTCGGCAGAAGTAGGCATTTTTGTGCCCCTTTCTGCGGTCGTAGAACCTCTCTGTGGACTGCAGAATGGTCGCAGAGTGAGGCAGTTTTCTGGGGCATTTTTTATGTCGATTTAGCGGCAATTTCTGCGATCGCATAACCGTTTTGCGGGCCGCAACATGGTCGCACAGTCATCCTTAGACTTTTGCGAAGGGAGGTTCGGACTTTTTGGATTGAATAGTGCCTGGTGATTTAAAGGAAAAAGTTGGGCAGAAGTAGACATTTCTGTGCCCCGTTCTGCGGCCGCAGAACCACTCTACAGACCGCAGATTGGTCGCGGAGTGAGGCAGTTTTCTGGGGCTTTTTTATGTCGATTTTGCGGCCAATTATGCGACCGCATAACCATTTCGCGGGCCGCACTTTGGTCGCATAGTCATCCTTAGACTTTGGCGAATGGAGGTTTGGACTTTTTGGATTGAACAATGCCTGGGGAGTTTAAGGAGAATGTTGGGAAAAAGTAGGCATTTCAGGGGCCCGTTTTGCAGCCGCAGAATCTCTTTGCGGACCGCAGAATAGCCGTAAAGTGAGGCAGTTTTCTGGGTGTTTTTTATGTCTATTCTGCGGATATTTCTACGATCGCATAACTGTTTTGCGGGCCACACTTTGGTCACACATTCATTCTTAGACTTTTACGAAGGGAGGTTCGGACTTTTTGGATTGAATAGTGCATGGTGATTTAAAGGAAAATGTTGGGCAGAAGTAGGCATTTCTGTGCCCCATTCTGCAGCCGCAGAACCATTTTACAGACCGCAGAATGGTCGCAGAGTGAGGCAGTTTTCTGGGGCATTTTTGATGTCGATTTTGCGGCTATTTCTGCGATCGCATAACCGTTTTGCGGGCCGCACTTTGGTCGCACAGTCATCCTTAGACTTTTGCGAAGGGAGGTTCAATCTTTTTGGATTGAATAGTGCTTGGTGATTTAAAGGAAAATATTGGGCAGAAGTAGGCATTTCTGTGCCCCGTTTTGCGGCCGCAGAACCACTCCACGGACCGTAGATAGGTCGGGGAGTGAGGCAGTTTTCTGGGTCTTTTTTTATTTTGATTGCACAGCCAATTATGCTACCGCATAAGCATTTCGTGGGTTGCGCTTTGGTCTCATAGTCATCCTTAGACTTTTGCGAAGGGAGGTTTGGACTTTTTGGATTGAACAGTGCCTAGGGAGTTAAAGGAGAATGTTGGGCAAAAGTAGGCATTTTTGTGGCCCGTTCTGCAGCCGCAGAACCTCTCTGTAGACCACCGAATGGTCGTAGAGTGAGGCAGTTTTCTTCCGAATTTTTGATGTCGATTTCACGGCTATTTCTGCGACCGCATAAGCATTTCGCGGGTCGCACTTTGGTCTCATAGTCATCCTTAGACTTTTGCGAAGGGAGGTTTAGACTTTTTGGATTGAACAGTGCCTGGGGAGTTGAAGGAGAATGTTGGGCAAAAGTATGCATTTCTGTGGCCCGTTCTACAGCCGCAGAACCACTCTGTGGACCGCAGAATGGTCGCAGAGTGAGGCAGTTTTCTTTCGCATTTTTGATGTCGATTTCACGGCTATTTTTGCGATTGCAAAATCGTTTCGCGGGCCGCACTTTGGTCGCACAGTCATCCTTAGACTTTTGCGAAGGGAGGTTCAGAATTTTTTGATAGAACAGTGCCTAGAGAGTTGAAGGAAAATGTTGGGCAGAAGTAGGCATTTCTGCGGTCCGTTCTACGGCCGCAGAACCACTCTTTGGACCGCAGAATGGATGCAGAGTGAGGCATTTTTCTAGGGCTTTTTTAATGTTGATTTCACAGTCAATTATGCGACCATATAACCATTTCGCATGATGCACTTTTGTCGCATAGTCAACCTTAGACTTTTGGAAATGAAGGTTCGGACTTTTTGGATTGAACAATGCCTGGGGAGTTGAAGGAGAATGTTGGGCAAAAGAAGGCATTTCTTTGGCCCGTTCTGCGGCCGCAGAACCTCTCTGTGGACTGCAGAATGGTCGTAGAGTGAGGCAGTTTTCTGGGGTGTTTTTGATGTCGATTTCGCGGCTATTTCTACGATCGCATAACCGTTTTGCGGGCCGCACTTTGGTCGCACTGTCATCCTTAGACTTTTACGAAGGGATGTTCAGACTTTTTGGATTGAATAGTGCCTGGTGATTTAAAGGGAAATGTTGGGCAGAAGTAGGCATTTCTGTGCCCC
Source organism: Nicotiana tabacum (assembly GCF_000715075.1). Lineage (NCBI taxonomy): Eukaryota > Viridiplantae > Streptophyta > Magnoliopsida > Solanales > Solanaceae > Nicotiana > Nicotiana tabacum. The sequence continues at coordinate 5,900 of NW_027438546.1, forward strand.
GTTCTGCGGCCGCAGAACCACTCTACAGACCGCAGATTGGACGCGGAGTGAGGTAGTTTTCTGGGGCTTTTTTTATGTCGATTTTGAGGCCAATTATGCGACTGCATAATTGTTTCGCGGGCCGCACCTTGGTCGTACAGTCATCGTTAGACATTTGCGAAGGGAGGTTCAGAATTTTTGGATTGAATAGTGCCTGGGGAGTTTAAGGAGAATGTTGGGCAAAAGTAGGCATTTCAGTGGCCCGTTTTGCGGCCGCAGAACCACTCTTTGGACCGCAGAATGGACGCAGAGTAAGGCAGTTTTCTGGGGTGTTTTTGATGTTGATTTTGTGGATATTTCTACGATTGCATAACCGTTTTACGGGCCGCACTTTGGTCACATAGTCATCCTTAGACTTTTACGAAGGGAGGTTCGGACTTTTTGGATTGAATAATGCCTGGTGATTTAAAGGAAAATGTTGGGCAGAAGTAGGCATTTCTGTGCCCCGTTGTGCGGCCGCAGAACCACTTTACGGACCGCAGAATGGTTGCAGAGTGATGCAGTTTTCTGGGGCATTTTTGATGTCAATTTTGCGGCTATTTCTGTAATCGCATAACCATTTTGCGAGCCGCACTTTAATCGCACAGTCATCCTTAGACTTTTGCGAAGGGAGGTTCAGACTTTTTGGATTGAATAGTGCTTGGTGATTTAAAGGAAAATGTTGGGCAGAAGTACGCATTTCTGTGCCCCGTTTTGCGGCCACAGAACCACTCCACGGACCGCAGATAGGTCGGGGAGTGAGGCAGTTTTTTGGGTCTTTTTTTATTTCGATTGCACGGTCAATTATGCTACCGCATAAGCATTTCGCGGGTCGCACTTTGGTCGCATAGTCATCCTTAGACTTTTGCGAAGGGAGGTTTGGACTTTTTGGATTGAACAGTGCCTAGGGAGTTGGAGGAGAATGTTGGGCAAAAGTAGGCATTTATGTGGCCCGTTCTGCAGCCGCAGAACCTCTCTGTAGACCACTGAATGGTCGCAGAGTGAGGCAGTTTTCTTCCGCATTTTTGATTTCAATTTCGCGGCTATTTCTGCGACCGCATAAGTATTTTGCGGGTCGCACTTTGGTCGCATAGTCATCCTTAGACTTTTGCGAAGGGAGGTTTAGTCTTTTTAGATTGAACAGTGCCTGGGGAGTTGAAGGAGAATGTTGGGCAAAAGTAGGAATTTCTGTGGCCCGTTCTGCAGCCGCAGAACCTCTCTGTGGACCGCAGAATGGTCGCAAAGTGAGGCAGTTTTCTTCCGCATTTTTTATGTCGATTTCACGGCCATTTTTGCGATTGCATAACCGTTTCGCGGGCCGCACTTTGGTCGCATAGTCATCCTTAGACTTTTGCGATGGGAGGTTCAGAATTTTTGGATAGAACAGTGCCTAGAGAGTTGAAGGAAAATGTTGGGCAGAAGTAGGCATTTCTGCGGTCCGTTCTACGGCCGCAGAACCACTCTTTGGACCGCAGAATGGACGCAGAGTGAGGCATTTTTCTGGGGCTTTTTTAATGTTGATTTCATGGTCAATTATGCGACCACATAACCATTTCGCAGGCTGCACTTTGGTCGCATAGTCAACCTTAAACTTTTGGGAATGAAGGTTCAGACTTTTTGGATTGAACAATGCCTGGGGAGTTGAAGGAGAATGTTGGGCAAAAGTAGGCATTTCTGTGGCCCGTTCTGCGGCCGCAGAACCTCTATGTGGACCGCAGAATGGTCGTAGAATGAGGCAGTTTTCTGGGGTGTTTTTGAAGTCGATTTCGCGGCTATTTCTACGATCGCATAACTGTTTTGTGGGCCGCACTTTGGTCGCACTGTCATCCTTAGACTTTTATGAAGGGAGGTTCGGACGTTTTGGATTGAATAGTGCCTGGTGATTTAAAGGAAAATGTTGGGCAGAATTAGGCATTTCTGTGCCTCGTTCTGCGGCCGCATAACCACTCTACGCACCGTAGATTTGTGACGGAGTGAGGCAATTTTCTGGGGCTTTTATTATGTCAATTTCGCAGTCAATTATGCGACCACATAACCGTTTCGTAGGTCACACTTTGGTCGCATAGTCAACCTTAGACTTTTGGGAATGAAGGATCGGACTTTTTGGATTGAACAATGCCCGGGGAGTTGAAGGAGAATCTTGGGTAAAAGTAGGCATTTCTGCGGCCCGTTCTGCAGCCGCAGAACCTCTCTGTGGACAGCAGAATGGTCGCAGAGTGAGGCAGTTTTCTTCTGCATTTTTGATGTCGATTTCGCGGCTATTTCTGCGATCGCATAACTTTTTCGCGGGCCGCACCTTGGTCGTACAGTCATCCTTAGACTTTTGCGAAGGGAGGTTCAGAATTTTTGGATTGAATAGTGCCTGGTGATTTAAAGGAAAATGTTAGGCAGAAGTAGGCATTTCTTCGGTCCGTTCTACGGCCGCAGAACAAGTCTTTGGACCGCAGAATGGTCGCAGAGTGAGGCAGTTTTCAAGGGCATTTTTGATGTCGATTTTGCGGCTATTTATGCGATAACATAACCGTTTTGCGGGCTGCACTTTGGTCTCACAGTCATCCTTAGACTTTTGCGAAGGGAGGTTCAGACTTTTTGGATCGATTAGTGCTTGGTGATTTAAAGGAAAATGTTGGGCAGAAGTAGACATTTATGTGCCCCGTTATGCGGCTGCAGAACCACTTTACAGACCGCAGATTGGTCGCGGAGTGAGGCAGTTTTCTGGGGCTTTTTTTATGTTGATTTTGCGGCCAATTATGTGACCGCATAACCATTTCGCGGGCCGCACTTTGGTCGCACGGTCATCCTTAGACTTTGGGGAATGGAGGTTTAGACTATTTGGACTGAATAGTGCCTGGGGAGTTTAAGGAGAATGTTGGGAAAAAGTAGGCATTTCAGTGTCCCATTTTGCGGCCGCAGAACCTCTTTGCGGACCGCAGAATGGTCATAGAGTGAGGCATTTTTCTGGGGTGTTTTTGATGTCGATTTTCCGGATATTTCTACGATCGCATAACCGTTTTGCGGGCCGCACTTTGGTTACACAGTCATCCTTAGACTTTTACGAAGGGAGGTTTGGACTTTTTGGATTGAATAGTGCCTGGTGATTTAAAGGAAAATGTTGGGGAGAAGTAGGCATTTCTGTGCCCCGTTATGCAGCCGCATAACCACTCTATGGACCGCAGAACGGTCGCAGAGTGAGGCAGTTTTCTGGGGCATTTTTGATGTCGATTTTGCGGCTATTTCTGCGATCGCATAACCGTTTTGCAGGCCGCACTTTGGTCGCACAGTCATCCTTAGACTTTTGCGAAGGGAGGTTCAGACTTTTTGGATTGATTAGTGCTTGGTGATTTTAATGAAAATGTTGGGCAGAAGTAGTCATTTCTGTGCCCCGTTATGCAGCCGCAGAACCACTATACGGACCACAGAACGGTCGCAAAGTGAGGCAGTTTTCTGGGGCATTTTTGATGTCGATTTTGCAGCTATTTGGGCGATCGCATTACCATTTCGCAGGCCGCCCTTTGGTCGCACAGTCATCCTTAGACTTTTGCGAATGGAGGTTCAGACTTTTTGGATTGAATAGTGCTTGGTGATTTAAAGGAAATTATTGGGCAGAAGTAGGCATTTCTGTGCCCCGTTCTACGGCCGCAGAACCACTCCACGGACCGCAGATAGGTCGGGGAGTGAGGCAGTTTTCTGGGTCTTTTTTTATGTCGACTGCGCGGCCAATTATGCTACCGCATAAGCGTTTCGTGGGACACACTTTGGACGCATAGTCATCCTTAGACTTTTGCGAAGGGAGGTTTGGACTTTTTGGATTGAACAGTGCCTGGGGAGTTGAAGGAGAATGTTGGGTAAAAGTAGGCATTTCTGTGGCCCGTTCTTCAGCCGCAGAACCTCTCTGTGGACCGCCGAATGGTCGCAGAGTGAGGCAGTTTTCTTCCGCATTTTTGATGTCAATTTCGCGGCTATTTCTGTGACCACATAAGCATTTCGCGGGTCGCACTTTGTTCGCATAGTCATCCTTAGACTTTTGCGAAGGGAGGTTCAGACTTTTTGGATTGAACAGTGCCTGGGGAGTTGAAGGAGAATGTTGGGAAACAGTAGGCATTTCTGTGGCTCGTTCTGCAGCTGCAGAACCTCTCTATGGAGTGCAGAATGGTCGCAGAGTGACGAAGTTTTCTTTCGCATTTTTGATGTCGATTTCGTGGCTATTTCTGCGATCACATAACCATTTCGCGGGCCGCAACTTGGTTGTACAGTCATCCTTAGACTTTTGCGAAGGGAGGTTTGGACTTTTTGGATTTAATAGTGCCTGGTGATTTAAAGGAAAATGTTGGGCAGAAGTAGACATTTCTATGCCCCGTTCTGCGGCCGCAGAACCACTCTACAGACCGCAGATTGGTCGCGGAGTGAGGCAGTTTTTTGGGGCTTTTTTTTATGTCGATTTTGAGGCCAATTATGCGACTGCATAACCATTTCGCGGGCCGCACTTTGGTCGCATAGTCATCCTTAGACTTTGGCGAATGGAGGTTTGGACTTTTTGGATTAAATAGTGCCTGGGGAGTTTAAGGAGAATGTTGGGCAAAAGTAGGCATTTCAGTGGCCCGTTTTGCGGCCGCAAAACCTCTCTGTGGACCGCAAAATGGTCGCAGAGTGAGGCAGTTTTCTTTCGCATTTGTGATGTCGATTTCGCGGCTATTTTTGCGATTGCATAACCGTTTCGCGGGGCACACTTTGGTCGCACAGTCATCCTTAGACTTTTGCGAAAGGAGGTTAAGAATTTTTTGATAGAACAATGCCTAGAGAGTTGAAGGAAAATGTTAGGCAGAAGTAGGCATTTCTGCGGTCCGTTCTTCGGCCGCAGAACCACTCTTTGGACCGCAGAATGGACGCAGAGTGAGGCATTTTTCTTTTGATTTTTTAATGTTGATTTCACGGTCAATTATGCGACTACATAACCATTTCGCAGGCTGCACTTTGGTCTCATAGTCAACCTTAGACTTTTGGGAATGAAGGTTCGGACTTTTTGGATTAAACAGTGCCTGGGGAGTTGAAGGAGAATGTTGGGAAAAAGTAGGCATTTCTGTGGCCCGTTCTGCAGCTGCAGAACCTCTCTGTGGACTGCAGAATGGTCGCAGAGTGAGGCAGTTTTCTTCCGCATTTTTGATGTCGATTTCGCGGCTATTTCTGCGATCGCATAACCATTTCGCGGGCCGCAACTTGGTCGCACAGTCATCCTTAGAATTTTGCGTAGGGAGGTTCGGACTTTTTGGATTTAATAGTGCCTGGTAATTTAAAGGAAAATGTTGGGCAGAAGTAGACATTTATATGCCCCGTTCTGCAGCCGCAAAACCACTCTACAGACCGCAGATTGGTCGCGGAGTGAGGCAGTTGTCTGGGGCTTTTTTTATGTCGATTTTGAGGCCAATTATGCAACTGCATAACCATTTCGTGGGCCGCACTTTGGTCGCATAGTCATCCTTAGACTTTGGCGAATGGAGGTTTGGACTTTTTGGATTGAACAGTGCCTGGGGAGTTTAAGGAGAATGTTGGGCAATAGTAGGCATTTCAGTGGCCCGTTTTGCGGTTGCAAAACCTCTTTGCGAACCGCAGAATGGTCGTAGAGTGAGGCAGTTTTTTGGGGTGTTTTTGATGTTGATTTTGCGGATATTTCTACGATCGCATAACCGTTTTGCGGGCCGCACTTTGGTCACACAGTCATCCTTAGACTTTTACGAAGGGAGGTTCGGACTTTTTGGATTGAATAATGCCTGGTGATTTAAAGGAAAATGTTGGGCAGAAGTAGGCATTTCTGTGCCCCGTTCTGCGGCCGCAGAACCACTTTACGGACTGCAGAATGGTCGCAGAGTGAGGCATTTTTCTGGGGCATTTTTGATGTCGATTTTGCAGCTATTTCTGCGATCGCATAACCGTTTCGCGGGCCGCACTTTGGTCGCACAGTCCTCCTTAGACTGTTGCGAACGGAGGTTCAGACTTTTTTGATTGAATAGTGCTTGGTGATTTAAAGGAAAATGTTGGGCAGAAGTAGGCATTTCTGTGCCCCGTTCTGCGGCCGCAGAAGCACTCTACGGACCGCAAAAGGTTCGGACTTTTTGGATTGAACAATGCCTGGGGAGTTGAAGGAGAATGTTGGGCAAAAGTAGGCATTTCTGTGGCCCATTCTGCGGCCGTAGAACCTCTCTGTGGATCGCAGAATGGTCGTAGAGTGAGGCAGTTTTCTGGGGTGTTTTTGATGTCGATTTCGCGGCTATTTCTACGATCGCATAACCGTTTCGCGGGCCGCACTTTGGTCGCACTGTCATCCTTAGACTTTTACGAAGGGAGGTTCTGTCTTTTTGGATTGAATAGTGCCTGGTGATTTAAAGGAAAATGTTGGGCAGAAGGAGGCATTTCTGTGCCCCGTTTTGCGGGCGTAGCACCACTCCACAGACCGCAGATAGGTTGGGGAGTGATGCAGTTTTCTGTGTCTTTTTTTATTTCGATTGCACGGCCAATTATGCTACCGCATAAGCATTTCGCGGGTCGCACTTTGGTCGCATAGTCATCCTTAGACTTTTGCGAAGGGAGGTTTGGACTTTTTGGATTGAACAGTGCCTAGGGAGTTGAAGGAGAATGTTGGGCAAAAGTAGGCATTTCTGTGGCCCGTTCTGCAGCCGCAGAACCTCCCTATGGACCACCGAATGGTCACAGAGTGATGCAGTTTTCTTCCGCATTTTTTATGTCGATTTCGCGGCTATTTCTGCGACCGCATAAGCATTTCGCGGGTCGCACTTTGGTCGCATAGTCATCCTTAGACGTTTGTGAATGGAGGTTCAGACTTTTTGGATTGAACAGTGCCTGTGGAGTTGAAGGAGAATGTTGGGCAAAAGTAGGCATTTCTGTGGCCCGTTCTGCAGCCGCAGAACCTCTCTGTGGACCGCAGAATGGTCGCAGAGTGAGGCAGTTTTCTTCCGCATTTTTGATGTCGATTTTGCGGCTATTTTTGCGATTGCATAACCGTTTCGCGGGGCACACTTTGGTCGCACAGTCATCCTTAGACTTTTGCGAAGGGAGGTTCAGAATTTTTGGATAGAACAGTGCCTACAGGGTTGAAGGAAAATGTTGGGCAGAAGTAGGCATTACTGCAGTCCGTTCTACGGCCGCAGAACCACTCTTTGGACCGCAGAACGGATGCAGAGTGAGGCATTTTTCTGGGGCTTTTTTAATGTTGATTTCACGGTCAATTATGCGACCACATAACCATTTCGCAGGCTTCACTTTGGTCGCATAGTCAACCTTAGACTTTTGGGAATGAAGGTTCGGACTTTTTGGATTGAACAATGCCTGGGGAGTTGAAGGGGAATGTTGGGCAAAAGTAGGCATTTCTGTGGCCCATTCTGCGGCCGTAGAACCTCTCTGTGGATCGCAGAATGGTCGTAGAGTGAGGCAGTTTTCTGGGGTGTTTTTGATGTCGATTTCGCGGCTATTTCTACGATTGCATAACCGTTTCGCGGGCCGCACTTTGGTCGCACTGTCATCCTTAGACTTTTACGAAGGGAGGTTCTGTCTTTTTGGATTGAATAGTGCCTGGTGATTTAAAGGAAAATGTTGGGCAGAATTAGGCATTTCTGTGCCCCGTTTTGCGGGCGTAGCACCACTCCACGGACCGCAGATAGGTCGGGGAGTGAGGCAGTTTTCTGTGTCTTTTTTTATTTCGATTGCACGGCCAATTATGGTACCGCATAAGCATTTCGCGGGTCGCACTTTTGTCGCATAGTCATCCATAGACTTTTGCGAAGGGAGGTTTGGACTTTTTGGATTGAACAGTGCCTAGGGAGTTGAAGGAGAATGTTGGGCAAAAGTAGGCATTTCTGTGGCCCGTTCTGCAGCCGCAGAACCTCCCTATGGACCACCGAATGGTCGCAGAGTGATGCAGTTTTCTTCCGCATTTTTTATGTCGATTTCGCGGCTATTTCTGCGACCGCATAAGCATTTCGCGGGTCGCACTTTGGTCGCATAGTCATCCTTAGACATTTGGGAATGGAGGTTCAGACTTTTTGGATTGAACAGTGCCTGTGGAGTTGAAGGAGAATGTTGGGCAAAAGTAGGCATTTCTGTGGCCCGTTCTGCAGCCGCAGAACCTCTCTCTGGACCGCAGAATGGTCGCAGAGTGAGGCAGTTTTCTTCCGCATTTTTGATGTCGATTTTGCGGCTATTTTTGCGATTGCATAACCGTTTCGCGGGGCACACTTTGGTCGCACAGTCATCCTTAGACTTTTGCGAAGGGAGGTTCAGAATTTTTAGATAGAACAGTGCCTACAGGGTTGAAGGAAAATGTTGGGCAGAAGTAGGCATTTCTGCGGTCCGTTCTACGGCCGCAGAACCACTCTTTGGACCGCAGAATGGACGCAGAGTGAGGCATTTTTCTGGGGCTTTTTTAATGTTGATTTCACGGTCAATTATGCGACCACATAACCATTTTGCAGGCTGCACTTTGGTCGCATAGTCAACCTTAGACTTTTGGGAATGAAGGTTCGGACTTTTTGGATTGAATAATGCCTGGGGAGTTGAAGGAGAATGTTGGGCAAAAGTAGGCATTTCTGTGGCCCATTCTGCGGCCGTAGAACCTCTCTGTGGATCGCAGAATGGTCATAGAGTGAGGCAATTTTGTGGGGTGTTTTTGATGTCGATTTCGCGGCTATTTCTACGATCGCACTTTGGTCGCATAGTGAACCTTAGACTTTTGGGAATGAAGGTTCGCACTTTTTGGATTGAATAATGCCTGGGGAGTTGAAGGAGAATGTTGGGCTAAAGTAGGCATTTCTATGGCCCGTTCTGCGGCCGCAGAACCTCTCTGTGGACCGCAGAATGGTCGCAGAGTGAGGCAGTTTTCTTGGGCATTTTTTATGTCGATTTCGCGGCAATTTCTGCGATCGCATAACCGTTTCGCGGGCCGCATCTTTGTCGCACAGTCATCCTTAGACTTTTGCGAAGGGAGGTTCGGACTTTTTGGATTGAATAGTGCCTGGTGATTTAAAAGAAAATATTGGGCAGAAGTAGGAATTTCTGTGCCCCGTTCTGCGGCCACATAACCACTCTACAGACCGCAGAACGATCGCAGAGTGAGGCAGTCTTTTGGGGCATTTTTGATGTCAATTTTGCGGCTATTTCTGTGATCGCATAACCGTTTCGCGGGCCGCACTTTGCTCGCACAGTCATCCTTAGACTTTCGCGAAGGGAGGTTCAGACTTTTTGGATTGAATAGTGCTTGGTGATTTAAAGGAAAATGTTGGGCAGAAGTAGGCATTTCTGTGCCCCGTTCTGCGGCCGCAGAACCACTGCACGTACCGCAGATAGGTCGGGGAGTGAGGTAGTTTTTTGGGTCTTTTTTTATTTTGATTTTGCAGCTATTTCTGTGACTGCATAACCGTTTCGCGGGCCGCACTTTGGTCGCACAGTCATCCTTAGACTTTTGTGAAGGGAGGTTCAGACTTATTGGATTAAATAGTGTTTGGTGATTTAAAGGAAAATGTTGGGCAGAAGTAGGCATTTCTGTGCCCCGTTCTGCGACCGCAGAACCACTTTACGGACCGCAGAACGGTCGCAGAGTGAGGCAGTTTTCTGGGGCATTTTTGATGTCGATTTCGCGGCTATTTCTGCGATCGCATAACCGGTTTGCGGGCCGCACTTTGTCGCACAGTCATCCTTAGACTTTTGCGAAAGGAGGTTCGAACATTTTTGATTGAATAGTGCCTGGTGATTTAAAGGAAAATGTTGGGCAGAAGTAGGCATTTCTATGCCCCGTTCCGCGGTCGCAGAAACACTCTACGAACCGCAAATTGGTCGTGGAGTGAGGCAGTTTTCTAGGGCTTTTTTCATGTCGATTTCGCGGCCAATTATGCGACCACATAACCATTTCGCGGGCCGCGCTTTGGTCGTATAGTCATCCTTAGACTTTGGCGAATGGAGGTTTGGACTCTTTGGATTGAACAGTGCCTGGGGAGTTGAAGGAGAATGTTGGGTAAAAGTAGACATTTCAGTGGCCCGTTTTGCGGCCGCAGAACCTCTCTGCGGACAGCAGAATGGTCGCAGAGTGAGGCAGTTTTCTGGGGCATTTTTGATGTCTATTTTGCGGCTATTTCTACGATCGCATAACTATTTTGTGGGCCGCACTTTGGTCGCACAGTCATCCTTAGATGTTTACGAAGGGAGGTTCGGACTTTTTGGATTGAATAGTGCCTGGTGATTTAAAGAAAAATGTTGGGCAGAAGTAGGCATTTCTGTGCCCCGTTCTGCGGCCGCTGAACCACTCTACGGACAGTAGAACGGTCGCAGTGTGAGGTAGTTTTCTGGTGCATTTTTGATGTCGATTTTGTGGGTATTTCTGCGATCGCATAACCGTTTTGGGGGCCGCACTTTGGTCGCACAGTCATCCTTAGACTTTTGCGATGGGAGGTTCAGACTTTTTGGATTGAATAGTGCTTGGTGATTTAAAGGAAAATGTTGGCCGCAGAACCACTCTATGGACCGCAGATAGGTCGGGGAGTGAGGCAGTTCTATGCGACTTTTTTATGTCGATTTTGCGGCCAATTATGCTACCGCATAAGCATTTCGTGGGTCGCACTTTGGTCGCACAGTCATCCTTATACTTTTGCAAAGGGAGGTTTGGACTTTTTTGATTGAACAGTGCCTGGGGAGTTGAAGGAGAATGTTGGGCAAAAGTAGGAATTTCTGTGGCCTGTTCTGCAGCCGCAGAACCTCTCTGTGGACTGCCGAATGGTTGCAGAGTGAGGCAGTTTTCTTCCGCATTTTTGATGTTGATTTCGCGGCTATTTCTGTGATCGCATAAGCATTTCGCGGGTCGCACTTTGGCCGCATAGTCATCCTTAGACTTTTGAGAAGGGAGGTTCAGACTTGTTGGATTGAACAGTGCCTGGGGAGTTGAAGGAGAATATTGGGAAAAGGTAGGCATTTTTGTGGCCCGTTCTGCGGCCGTAGAATCTCTCTGTGGACCGTAGAGTGAGGCAGTTTTCTTCCGCATTTTTGATGTCGATTTCGCGGCTATTTCTGCGATCGCATAAACGTTTCGCGGGCTGCACTTTGGTCGCACAGTCATCCTTAGACTTTTGCGAAGGGAGTTTTAGAATTTTTGGATAGGACAGTGCCTAGAGAGTTCAAGGAAAATGTTGGGCAGAAGTAGGGATTTATGCGGTCCGTTCTACGGCCGCAGAACCACTCTATGGACCGCAGAATGGACGCAGAGTGAGGAAGTTTTCTGGGGTTTTTTAATGTTGATTTCACGGTCAATTATGCGACCACATAACCATTTCGCAGGCTGCACTTTGGTCGCATAGTCAACCTTAGACTTTTGGGAATGAAGGTTCTGACTTTTTGGATTGAACAACGCCTGGGGAGTTGAAGGAGAATGTTGGGCAAAAGTAGGCATTTTTGTGGCCCGTTCTGCGGCCGCAGAACCTCTTTGTGGACCGCCTAATGGTCGCAGAGTGAGGCAGTTTTCTTCCGCATTTTTATGTCGATTTCGCAGCTATTTCTGCGACCGCATAAGCATTTCGCGGGTCGCACTTTGGCCGCATAGTCATCCTTAGACTTTTGCGAATGGAGGTTCGGACTTGTTGGATTGAATAGTGCCTGGGGAGCTGAAGGAGAATGTTGGGCAAAAGTAGGAATTTCTGTGGCCCGTTCTGCGGTCGAAGAATCTCTCTATGGACCGCAGAGTGAGGCAGTTTTCTTCTGCATTTTTATGTCGATTTCGCGGCTATTTCTGCGATCGCATAACCGTTTTGCGGGCTGCACTTTGGTCGCACAGTCATCCTTAGACTTTTGCGAAGGGAGTTTCAGAATTTTTGGATAGAACAGTGCCTAGAGAGTTGAAGGAAAATGTTGGGCAGAAGTAGGCATTTATGCGGTCCGTTCTACGGCCGCAGAACCACTCTATGGACCGCAGAATGGACGCAGAGTGAGGAAGTTTTCTGGGGTTTTTTAATGTTGATTTCACGGTCAATTATGCGACCACATAACAATTTCGCAGGCTGCACTTTGGTCGCATAGTCAACCTTAGACTTTTGGGAATGAAGGTTCTGACTTTTTGGATTGAACAACACCTGGGGAGTTGAAGGAGAATGTTGGGAAAAAGTAGGCATTTTTGTGGCCCGTTCTGCGGCCGCAGAACCTCTTTGTGGACCGCCGAATGGTCGCAGAGTGAGGCAGTTTTCTTCCGCATTTTTTATGTCGATTTCGCAGCTATTTCTGCGACCGCATAAGCATTTCGCGGGTCGCACTTTGGCCGCATAGTCATCCTTATACTTTTGCGAATGGAGGTTCGGACTTGTTTGATTGAATAGTGCCTGGGGAGCTGAAGGAGAATGTTGGGCAAAAGTAGGAATTTCTGTGGCCCGTTCTGCGGTCGAAGAATCTCTCTATGGACCGCAGAGTGAGGCAATTTTCTTCTGCATTTTTTATGTCGATTTCGCGGCTATTTCTGCGATCGCATAACCGTTTCGCGGGCTGCACTTTGGTCGCACAGTCATCCTTAGACTTTTGCAAAGGGAGTTTCAGAATTTTTGGATAGAACAGTGCCTAGAGAGTTGAAGGAAAATGTTGGGCAGAAGTAGGCATTTATGCGGTCCGTTCTACGGCCGCAGAACCACTCTATGGACCGCAGAATGGACGCAGAGTGAGGAAGTTTTCTGGGGTTTTTTAATGTTGATTTCACGGTCTATTATGCGACCACATAACCATTTCGCAGGCTGCACTTTGGTCGCATAGTCAACCTTAGACTTTTGGGAATGAAGGTTCTGACTTTTTGGATTGAACAACGCCTGGGGAGTTGAAGGAGAATGTTGGGCAAAAGTAGGCATTTTTGTGGCCCGTTCTGCGGCTGCAGAACCTCTCTGTGGACCGCCGAATGGTCGCAGAGTGAGGCAGTTTTCTTTCGCATTTTTTATGTTGATTTCGCAGCTATTTCTAGGACCGCATAAGCATTTCGCGGGTCGCACTTTGGCCGCATAGTCATCCTTAGACTTTTGCGAAGGGAGGTTCGGGCTTGTGGGATTGAATAGTGCCTGGGGAGCTGAAGGAGAATGTTGGGCAAAAGTAGGCATTTCTGTGGCCCGTTCTGCGGTCGCAGAATCTCTCTGTGGACCGCAGAGTGAGGCAGTTTTCTTCCGCATTTTTGATGTCGATTTCGCGGCTATTTCTGCGATCGCATAACTGTTTCGCGGGCTGCACTTTGGTCGCACAGTCATCCTTAGACTTTTGCGAAGGGAGTTTCAGAATTTTTGGAGTGCCTAGAGAGTTGAAGGAAAATGTTGGGCAGAAGTAGGCATTTATGCGGTCCGTTCTACGGCCGCAGAACCACTCTATGGACCGCAGAATGGACGCAGAGTGAGGAAGTTTTCTGGGGTTTTTTAATGTTGATTTCACGGTCTATTATGCGACCACATAACCATTTCGCAGGCTGCACTTTGGTCGCATAGTCAACCTTAGACTTTTGGGAATGAAGGTTCTGACTTTTTGGATTGAACAATGCCTGGGGAGTTGAAGGAGAATGTTGGGCAAAAGTAGGCATTTTTGTGGCCCGTTCTGCGGCCGCCGAACCTCTCTGTGGACCGCCGAATGGTCGCAGAGTGAGGCAATTTTCTTCCGCATTTTTTATGTCGATTTCGCTGCTATTTCTGCGACCGCATAAGCATTTCGCGGGTCGCACTTTGGCCGCATAGTCATCCTTAGACTTTTGCGAAGGGAGGTTCGGACTTGTTGGATTGAATAGTGCATGGGGAGCTGAAGGAGAATGTTGGGCAAAAGTAGGCATTTCTGTGGCCCGTTCTGCGGTCGCAGAATCTCTCTATGGACCGCAGAGTGAGGCAGTTTTCTTTCGCATTTTTGATGTCGATTTCGCGGCTATTTCTACGATCGCATAACTGTTTCGCGGGCTGCACTTTGGTCGCACAGTCATCCTTAGACTTTTGCGAAGGGAGTTTCATAATTTTTGGATAGAACAGTGCCTAGAGAGTTGAAGGAAAATGTTGGGCAGAAGTAGGCATTTATGCGGTCCGTTCTACGGCCGCAGAACCACTATATGGACCGCAGAATGGACGCAGAGTGAGGAAGTTTTCTGGGGTTTTTTAATGTTGATTTCATGGTCAATTATGCGACCACATAACCATTTCGCAAGCTGCACTTTGGTCGCATAGTCAACCTTAGACTTTTGGGAATGAAGGTTCGGACTTTTGGATTGAACAATGACTGGAAGTTGAAGGAGAATGTTGGGCAAAATTAGGCATTTCTGTGCCCCGTTCTGCGGCCGCAGAACCACTTTACGGACCGCAGAATGGTCGCAGAGTGAGGCAATTTTCTGGGGCATTTTTGTTGTCGATTTCGCGGCTAATTTTGCGATCGCATAACCATTTCGCGGGCCGCACTTTGGTCGCACGGTCATCCTTAGACTTTTGCGAAGGGAGGTTCGGACTTTTTGGATTGAATAGTGCCTGGTGATTTAAAGAAAATGTTAGGCAAAAGTATGCATTTTTAGTGGCCCATTTTGCGGCCGCAGAACCTCTTTGCGGACCATAGAATGGTCGCAAAGTATGGCAGTTTCAAGGTTCTACGGACCGCAGATTGGTCAGGGAGTGAGGCAGTTTTCTGGAGCATTTTTTATGTCAATTTTCTAGCCAATAATACGACCGCATAAGCATTTTGCAGGTCGCACTTTGGTCGCACATTCATCCTTAGACTTTTGCAAAGGGAGGTTCGGACTTTTTGGATTGAATAGTGCCTGGTGATTTAAAGAAAATGTTGGGCAGAAGTAGGCATTTTCAGTGGCCCGTTTTGCGGCCACAGAACCTCTCTGCGGACCGTAGAATGGTCGCAAAGTGAGGCAGTTTTCTGGGGCATTTTTGATGTTGATTTCACGGCTATATCTGCGATCGCATAACAGTTTCGCGGGCCGCACTTTGGTCGCACAATCATCCTTAGATTTTTGGGAAGGGAGATTCGGACTTTTTGGATTGAATAGTGCCTGGTGATTTAAAGGAAAATGTTGGGCAGAAGTAGGCATTTCTATGCCCCGTTCTGCGGCCGCAGAACCTCTCTGTGGACCGCAAAAAGGTCGCAAAGTAGGCATTTCTGTGGTCCGTACTACGGCCGCAGAACCACTCTTTGGACCGCAGAATGGATGCAGAGTGAGGCACTTTTTTGGGGCTTTTTTAATGTTTATTTAACGGTCAATTATGCGACCACATAATCATTTCGCAGGCTGCACTTTTGTCGCACAATTATCCTTAGACTTTTGCGAAGGGAGGTTCGGACCTTTTGGATTGAATAGTGCCTGGTGATTTAAAGAAAATGTTGGGCAGAAGTAGGCATTTTCAGTGGCCTGTTTTGCAGCCGCAGAACCTCTCTACGGACCATAGAATGGTCGCAAAGTGAGGCAATTTTCTGGGGCCACACTTTGGTCGCACAATCATCCTTAGACTTTTGTGAAGGGAGATTTGGACTCTTTGGATTGAATAGTGCCTGGTGATTTAAAGGAAAATCTTGGGCAGAAGTAGGCATTTCTGTGCCCCGATCTGCGGCAGCAGAACCTCTCTGTGGACCGCAGACAGGTCGCAAAGTAGGCATTTCTGGGGTCTGTTCTACGGCCACAGAACCACTCTTTGGACTGCAGAATGGATACAGAGTGAGACACTTTTCTGGGGCTTTTTTAATGTTTATTTAATGGTCAATTATGCGACCACATAACCATTTCGCAGGCTGCACTTTTGTCGCACAATTATCCTTAGACTTTTGCAAAGGGAGGTTCGGACTTTTTGGATTGAATAGTGCCTGGTGATTTAAAGAAAATGTTGGGCAGAAGTAGGCATTTTCAGTGGCCCGTTTTTCGGCCGTAGAACCTTTCAGCAGACCGAAGAATGGTCGCAAAGTGAGGCAGTTTTCTGGGGCATTTTTGATGTCGATTTCGCGGCTATATCTGTGATCGCATAACAGTTTCGCGGGCCACACTTTGGTCGCACAATCATCTTTAGACTTTTGCGAAGGGAGGTTCGGACTTTTTGGATTGAATAGTGCCTGGTGATTTAAAGGAAAATGTTGGGCAAAAGTAGGCATTTCTGTGACCCGTTCTGCGACCGTAGAACCACTCTATGGACCGCAAATTGGTCACGGAGTGAGGCAGTTTTCTGGGGCTTTTCTGATGTCGATTTCGCGGTCAATTATGCGACCACTTAACCGTTTCGCAGGCCACACTTTGGTCGCATAGTCAACCTTAGACTTTTGGGATTGAGGGTTCGGACTTTTTGGATTGAACAATGCCTGGGGAGTTGAAGGAGAATGTTGGGCAAAAGTAGGCATTTCTTTGGCCCGTTCTGTGGCCGCAGAACCGCTATGTGGACCGCAGAATGGTCGCAGAGTGAGGCAGTTTTCTAGGGAGTTTTTGATGTCGATTTCGCGGCTATTTCTGCGATCGCATAACCATTTCGCGGGCCCATCTTGGTCGCACAATCATCCTTAGACTTTTGCGAAGGGAGGTTCAGACTTTTTGGATCGAATAGTGCCTGGTGATTTAAAGGAAAATGTTGGGCAGAAGTAGGCATTTCTATGCCCCGTTCTGCGGCCGCAGAACCACTCTACGGACCGCAGATTGGTCGCGGAGTGAAGCAGCTTTCTGTGGCTTTTTAGATGTCGATTTCGCTGCCAATTATGCAATCGCATAACCATTTCGCGGGTCGCACTTTGGTTGCATAGTCATCCTTAGACTTTTGAGAATGGAGGTTTGACTTTTTGGATTGAACTGTGCCTGGGGAGTTGAAGGAGAATGTTGGGCAAAAGTAGGAATTTCAGTGGCCCGTTTTGCGGCCGCAGAACCTCTCTTCAGACAGCAAAATGGTCGGAGAGTGAGGCAGTTTTATGGGGTGTTTGTTATGTCGATTTCGCGGCTATTTCTACAATCGCATAACCGTTTTGCGGGACGCACTTTGGTCGCACAGTCATCCTTAGACTTTTGCGAAGGGAGGTTCGGACTTTTTGGATTGAATAGTGCCTGGTGATTTAAAGAAAAATATTGGGCAGAAGTAGGCATTTCTGTGCCCCGTTCTGCGGCCGCAGAACCACTCTACGGACCGCAGAATGGTCGCAGAATGAGGCAGTTTTCTGGGGCATTTTTGATGTCGATTTCGTGGCTATTTTTGCGATCGCATAACTATTTCGCGGGCCGCACTTTGGTCGCACAATCATCCTTAGACTTTTGTGAAGGGAGGTTCAGACTTTTTGGATTGAATAGTGCTTGGTGATTTAAAGAAAATGTTGGGCAAAAGTAGGCATTTTTAGTGGTCCGTTTTGCGGCCGCAAAACCTCTCTGCGGACCGTAGAATGGTTGCAAAGTGAGGCACTTTCAAGGTTCTACGGACCGCAGATTGGTCAGGGAGTGAGGTAGTTTTCTGGGGCGTGTTTTATGTCGATTTCGCAGCCAATAACGCGACCGCTTAAGCATTTTGCAGGTCGCACTTTGGTCGCACATTCATCCTTAGACTTTTGCGAAGGGAGGTTCGAACTTTTTGGATTGAATAGTGCCTGGTGATTTAAAGAAAATGTTGTGCAGAAGTAGGCATTTTCAGTAGCCCATTTTGCGGCCTCAGAACCTCTCTGCGGACCGTAGAATGGTCGCAAAGTGAGGCAGTTTTCTGGGGCATTTTTTATGTCGATTTCGCGGCTGTATTTGCGATCGAATAACAGTTTTGCGGGCCGCACTTTGTTCGCACAATCATCCTTAGACTATTGCGAAGGGAGATTCGGACTTTTTGGATTGAATACTGCTTGGTGATTTAAAGGAAAATGTTGGGCAGAAGTAGGCATTTCTGTGCCCCGTTCTGCGGCCGCAGAACCTCTCTGTGGACCGCAAAAAGGTCGCAAAGTAGGCATTTCTGCGGTACGTTCTACGGCCGCAGAACCACTCTTTGGACCGCAGAATGGATGCAGAGTGAGGCACTTTTCTGGGTCTTTTTTAATGTTTATTTAGCGGTCAATTATGCGACCACATAACCATTTCGCAGGCTGCACTTTTGTCGCACAATTATCCTTAGACTTTTGTGAAGGGAGGTTCGGACTTTTTGGATTGAATAGTGCCTGGTGATTTAAAGAAAATGTTGGGCAGAAGTAGGCATTTTCAGTGGCCCGTTTTGCGGCCGCAGAACCTCTCTGCGGACCGTAGAATGGTCGCAAAGTGAGGCAGTTTTCTGGGGCATTTTTGATGTCGATTTTGCGGCTATATCTGCGATCGCATAACAGTTTCGCGGGCGGCACTTTAATCGCACAATCATCCTTAGACTTTTGCGAAGGGAGATTCAGACTTTTTGGATTGAATAGTGCCTGGTGATTTAAAGGAAAATGTTGGGCAGAAGTAGGCATTTTCAATAGCCCGTTTTGCGGCCGCAGAACCTCTATGCGGACCGTAGAATGGTCGCAAAGTGAGGCAGTTTTCTGGGGCATTTTTTATGTAGATTTCGCGGCTATATCTGCGATCGCATAACAGTTTTGCGGGCCACACTTTGGTCGCACAATCATCCTTAGACTTTTGCGAAGGGAGGTTCGGACTTTTTGGATTGAATAGTGCCTGGTGATTTAAAGGAAAATGTTTGGCAGCAGTAGGCATTTCTGTGACCCGTTATGCGGCCGTAGAACCACTCTATGGACCGCAAATTTGTCGCGGAGTGAGGCAGTTTACTGTGGCTTTTTTGATGTCGATTTTGCGGTCAATTATGCGACCACATAACCGTTTCGCAGGCCATACTTTGGTCGCATAGTCAACCTTAGACTTTTGGGAATGAGGGTGCGGACTTTTTGGATTGAACAATGCCTGGGGAGTTGAAGGAGAATGTTGGGCAAAACTAGGCATTTCTATGGCCCGTTCTGTGGCCGCAGAACCTCTATGTGGACCGCAGAATGGTCGCAGAGTGAGGCAGTTTTCTGGGGAGTTTTTATGTCGATTTCGCGGCTATTTCTATGATCGCATAACCGTTTTGCAGGCCCATCTTGGTCGCACAGTCATCCTTAGACTTTTGCGAAGGGAGGTTCAGACTTTTTTGAGTGAATGGTGCCTGGTGATTTAAAGGAAAATGTTGGGCAGAAGTAGGCATTTCTGTGCCCCGTTCTGCGGCCGCAGAACCACTCTACGGACCGCAGATTAGTCGCAGAGTGAGACAGTTTTCTGGGGCTTTTTTGATGTCAATTTCGCGGCTATTTTTGCGATCGCATAACCGTTTCACGGGCCGCACTTTGGTCGCACAGTCATCCTTAGTCTTTTGCAAATGGAGGTACGGACTTTTTGGATTGAATAGTGCCCGGTGAGTTAAAGAAAATGTTGGGCGGAAGTAGGCATTTTCAGTGGCCCGTTTTGTGGCCGCATAACCTCTCTTCAGACCGCAAAATGGTCGCAGAGTGAGGCACTTTTCTGGGGCGTTTGTTATGTCGATTTCGCGGCTATTTCTACGATCGCATAACTATTTTGCGGGCCGCACTTTGGTCGCACACTCATCCTTAGACTTTTGTGAAGGAAGGTTCGGACTTTTTGGATTGAATAGTGCCGGGTGATTTAAAGGAAAATGTTGGGAAGAAGTAGGCATTTCTGTGCCCCGTTCTACGGCCGCAGAACTTCTCTGTGGACCGCAGAATAGTCGCAGAGTGAGGCAGTTTTCTGGGGCATTTTTGATGTTTATTTCGCGGCTATTTTTCCGATCGTATAACCGTTTTGCGGGCCACACTTTGGTCGCACAGTCATCCTTAGACTTTTGCGAAGGGAGGTACGGACTTTTTGGATTGAATAGTGCCTGGTGATTTAAAGAAAATGTTGGGCGGAAGTAGGCATTTTTGGTGGCCCATTTTTTGCGGCCGCAGAACCTCTCTGCGGACTTTAGAATGGTCGCAAAGTGAGGCAGTTTTCTGGGGCATTTTTTATGTCGATTTCGCGACTATATCTACGATAGCATAACAGTTTCTCGGGCCGCACTTTGGTTGCACAATCATCCTTAGACTTTTGCGAAGGGAGATTCGGACTTTTTGGATTGAATAGTGCCTTGTGATTTAAAGGAAAATGTTGGGCAGAAGTAGGCATTTCTGTGACCCGTTATGCGGCCGCATAACCACTCTATGGACCGCATAAGCGTTTTGCGGGTCGCACTTTTGTTGCATAATGGACGCAGAGTGAGGCACTTTTCTGGGGCTTTTTTAATGTTTATTTCACGGTCAATTATGCGACCATATAACCATTTCACAGGCTACACTTTTGGTCGCACAGTCAACCTTAGACATTTGGGAATGAAGGTTCGGACTTTTTGGATTGAACAATGCCTAGGGAGTTGAAGGAGAATGTTGGGCAAAAGCAGGCATTTCTAGGGCCTGTTCTGCGGCCGCAGAACCTCTCTATGGACCGCAGAATGGTCGTAGAGTGAGGCAGTTTTCTGGGGCGGTTTTGATGTCGATTTCGCGGCTATTTCTGCGATCGCATAACCGTTTCGCGGGAGGCACTTTGGTCGCACAGTCATCCTTAAACTTTTACGAAGGGAGGTTCAGACTTTTTGGATTGAATAGTGCCTGGTGATTTAAAGGAAAATGTTGGGCAGAAGTCGGCATTTCTGTGACCCGTTATGCGGCCGTATAACCACTCTACGGACCGCAGATTGGTCGCGGAGTGAGGCAGTTTTCTGGGGCTTTTTTGATGTCGATTTCGCGGCCAATTATGCGATCGCATAACCATTTCGCGGGTCGCACTTTGGTTGCATAGTCATCCTTAGACTTTTGCAAATGGAGGTTTGGACTTTTTGGATTGAACAGTGTCTGGGGAGTTGAAGGAGAATATTGGGCAAAAGTAGGCATTTCAGTGGCCCGTTTTGCGGCCGCAGAACCTCTCTTCGGACCGCAAAATGGTCGCAGAGTGAGGCAGTTTTCTGGGGCATTTGTTATGTCGATTTCGGGGCTATTTCTGCGATCGCATAACCGTTTTGCGGGCCGCACTTTGGTCGCACAGTCATCCTTAAACTTTTGCGAAGGGAGGTTTGGACTTTTTGGATTGAATAGTGGCTGGTGATTTAAAGGAAAATGTTGGGCAGAAGTAGGCATTTCTGTGCCTCGTTTTATGGCCACAGAACTTCTCTGTGGACCGCAGAATGGTCGCAGAGTTAGGTAGTTTTCTGGGGCATTATTGATGTCGATTTCGCGGCTATTTTTGCGATCGCATAACTATTTCGCGGGCCGCACTTTGGTCGCACAGTCATCCTTAGACTTTTGCGATGGGATGTTCGGACTTTTTGGATTGAATAATGCCTGGTGATTCAAAGAAAATGTTGGGCAGAAGTAGGAATTTTCAGTGGCCCGTTTCGCGGCCGCAGGACCTCTCTGCAGACCGTAGAATGGTTGCAAAGTGAGGCAGTTTTCTGGGGCATTTTTGATGTCGATTTCGCGGCTATATCTGCGATCGCATAACAGTTTCGCGGGCCGCACTTTGGTCGCACAATCATCCTTAGACTTTTGCGAAGGGAGGTTCGGACTTTTTGGATTGAATAGTGCCTGGTGATTTAAAGGAAAATGTTGGGCAGAAGTAGGCATTTCTGTGACATGTTATGCGGCCGCATAACCACTCTACGGACCGTAGATTGGTCAGGGAGTGAGGAAGTTTTCTTGGGCATTTTTTATGTCGATTTCGCGGACAATAATGCGACCGCATAAGCGTTTCGCGGGTCGCACTTTGGTCGCACAGTCATCCTTACACTTTTGCGAAGGGAGGTTCGGATTTTTTGGATTGAATTGTGCGTGGTGATTTAAAGTAAAATGTTGGGCAGAAGTAGGCATTTCTGTGCCTCGTTTTACGGCCACAGAACTTCTCTGTGGACTGCATAATGGTCGCAGTGTTAGGTAGTTTTCTGGGGCATTATCGATGTCGATTTCGCGGCTATTTTTGCGATCGCATAATCGTTTCGCGGGCCGCACTTTGGTCGCACAGTCATCCTTAGACTTTTGCGATGGGATGTTCGGACTTTTTGGATTGAATAGTGCCTGGTGATTTAAAGAAAATGTTGGGCAGAAGTAGGAATTTTCAGTGGCCCGTTTTGCGGCCGCAGGACCTCTCTGCGGACCGTAGAATGGTCGCAAAGTGAGGCAGTTTTCTAGGGCATTTTTGATGTCGATTTCGCGGCTATATCTGCGATCGCATAACAGTTTCGCGGGCCGCACTTTGGTCGCACAATCATCCTTAGACTTTTGCGAAGGGAGATTCGGACTTTTTGGATTGAATAGTGCCTGGTGATTTAAAGGAAAATGTTGGGCAGAAGTAGGCATTTCTGTGACACGTTATGCGGCCGAATAACCACTCTACGGACCGTAGATTGGTCAGGTAGTGAGGAAGTTTTCTTGGGCATTTTGTATGTCGATTTTGCGGCCAATAATGCGACCGCATAAGCGTTTTGCGGGTCGCACATTGGTCGCACAGTCATCCTTACACTTTTGCGAAGGGAGGTTCGGACTTTTTGGATTGAATAGTGCGTGGTGATTTAAAGGAAAATGTTGGGCAGAAGTAGGCATTTCTGCGCCCCGTTCTGCGGCCGCAGAACCTCTCTGTGGACCGCAGAATGGTCGTAGAGTGAGGCAGTATTCTGGGGCATTTTTGATGTCGATTTTGCGGCTATATCTGCGATCGCATAACCGTTTTGCGGGCCGCACTTTGGTCGCATAGTCATCCTTAAACTTTTACGAAGAGAGGTTCGGACTTTTTGGATTGAATAGTGCCTGGTGATTTAAAGGAAAATGTTGGGCAGAAGTAGGCATTTCTGTGACACGTTATGCGGCCGAATAACCACTCTACGGACCGTAGATTGGTCAGGTAGTGAGGAAGTTTTCTTGGGCATTTTGTATGTCGATTTTGCGGCCAATAATGCGACCGCATAAGCGTTTTGCGGGTCGCACATTGGTCGCACAGTCATCCTTACACTTTTGCGAAGGGAGGTTCGGACTTTTTGGATTGAATAGTGCGTGGTGATTTAAAGGAAAATGTTGGGCAGAAGTAGGCATTTCTGCGCCCCGTTCTGCGGCCGCAGAACCTCTCTGTGGACCGCAGAATGGTCGTAGAGTGAGGCAGTATTCTGGGGCATTTTTGATGTCGATTTTGCGGCTATATCTGCGATCGCATAACCGTTTTGCGGGCCGCACTTTGGTCGCATAGTCATCCTTAAACTTTTACGAAGAGAGGTTCGGACTTTTTGGATTGAATAGTGCCTGGTGATTTAAAGGAAAATGTTGGGCAGAAGTAGGCATTTCTGTGCCCCGTTCTGCGGCCGCAGAATCACTCTACGGACCGCAGATTGGTCGTGGAGTGAGGCAATTTTCTGGGGCTTTTTTGATGTCGATTTCGCGGTAAATTTCTGCGATCGCATAACCATTTTGCGGGCCGCACTTTGGTTGCACAGTCATCCTTAGACTTTTGCGAAGGGAGGTCCGGACTTTTTGGATTGAATAGTGCCTGGTGATTTAAAGGAAAATGTTGTGCAGAAGTAAGCATTTCCGTGCCCCGTTCTGTGGCTGCAGAACCACTCTACGGACCGCAGATTGGTCGCGGAGTGAGGCTGTTTTCTGGGGCTTTTTTGATGTTGATTTCGTGGTCAATTTCTGCGATCGCATAACCGTTTCGCTGGCCGCACTTTGGTCGCACCGTCATCCTTCTACTTTTACTAAGGAAGGTTCGGACTTTTTGGATTGAATAGTGCCTGGTGATTTAAAGGAAAATGTTGGGCAGAAGTAGGCATTTCAGTGGCCCGTTTTGCGGCTGCAGAACCTCTATGCGGACCGTAGAATGGTCGCAAAGTGAGGCAGTTTTCTAGGGCATTTTTGATGTTGATTTCGCGGCTATATTTGCGATCGCATAACCGTTTCGCGGGCCGCACTTTGGTCGCACAGTCATCCTTAGACTTTTACGAAGGGAGGTTTGGACTTTTTGGATTGAATAGTGCCTAGTGATTTAAAGGAAAATGTTGGGCAGAAGTAGGTATTTTTGTGCCCCTTTCTGCGGCCGCAGAACCTCTCTATGGACCGCAGAATGGTCACAGAGTGAGGCAGTTTTCTAGGGCATTTTTGATGTCTATTTCGCGGCTATTTTTGCGATCGCGTAACCGTTTCGCGAGCCGCACTTTGGTCGCATAGTCATCCTTAGACTTTTGCAAAGGAAGTTTTAGACCTTTTGGATTCAATAGTGCCTGGTGATTTGAAGGAAAATGTTTGGTTGAAGTAGGCATTTCAGTGGCCCGTTCTGCGGCCGCAGAACCTCTCTGCGGACCGTAGAATGGTCGCAGAGTGAGGCAGTTTTCTGAGGCATTTTTGATGTCAATTTCGCGGCTATTTTTGAGATTGCATAACCGTTTCGCGGGCCGCACTTTGGTCGCATAGTCATCCTTAGACTTTTACGAAGGGAGGTTCGGACTTTTTTGATTGAATAGTGCCTGGTGATTTAAAGGAAAATGTTGGGCAGAAGTAGGCATTTCTGCGCCACGTTCTGCGGCCACAGAACCACTCTACGGACCGCAGAATGGTCGCAGAGTGAGACAGTTTTCTGGGGCATTTTTTATGTCGATTTCACGGCTATTTCTGCGATCGCATAACCGTTTCGCTGGCCGCACTTTGGTCGCACAGTCATCCTTAGACTTTTACGAAGGAAGGTTCAGACTTTTTGTATTGAATAGTGCCTGGTGATTTAAAGGAAAATGTTGGGGCAGAAGTAGGCATTTTAGTGGCCTGTTATGCGGCCGCAGAACCTCTCTACAAACCGTAGAATGGTCGCAAAGTGAGGAAGTTTTCTGGGGCATTTTTGATGTCGTTTTCGCGGCTATTTCTGCGATCGCATAACCGTTTCGCGGGCCGCACTTTGGTCGCACAGTCATCCTTAGACTTTTACGAAGGGAGGTTTGGACTTTTTGGATTGAATAGTTCCTTGTGATTTAAAGGAAAATTTTGGGCAGAAGTAAGCATTTCTGTGCCCCGTTCTGCGGCCGCAGAACCACTCTACGGACCGTAGATTGGTCAGGTAGTGAGGAAGTTTTCTTTGGCATTTTTTATGTCGATTTTGCGGCCAATAATGCGACCGCATAAGCGTTTTGCGGGTCGCACTTTGGTCGCACAGTCATCCTTAGACATTTACGAAGGAAGGTCCGTACTTTTTGGATAGAATAGTGCCTGGTGATTTAAAGGAAAATGTTGGGCAGAAGTAGGCATTTTTGTGCCCCGTTCAGCAGCCGCAGAACCACTCAACGGACCGCAGATTAGTTGCGGAGTGAGGCAATTTTCTAGGGCTTTTTTTATGTCGATTTCGCGGTCAATTTCTGCGATCGCATAACCGTTTTGCTGGCTGCACTTTGGTCGCACAATCATCCTTAGACTTTTACGAAGGAAGGTTCGGACTTTTTGGATTGAATAGTGCCTGGTGATTTAAAGGAAAATGTTGGGCAGAAGTAGGCATTTCTGTGACTTGTTATGCGGCCGCATAACCACTTTACGGACCGCAGATTGGTCCGGGAGTGAGGAAGTTTTCTGGGGCATTTTTTATGTCGATTTCGCGGCCAATAATGCGACCGCATAAGCATTTCGCGGGTCGCACTTTGGTCGCACAGTCATCCTTAGACTTTTGCGAAGGGAGGTTCGGACTTTTTGGATTGAATAGCGTGGTGATTTAAAGGAAAATGTTGGGAAGAAGTAGACATTTTTGTGCCCCGTTCTGCGGCCACAGAACCTCTCTGTGGACCGCATAATGGTCGTAGAGTGAGGCAGTATTCTGGGGCATTTTTGATGTCGATTTCGGGGCTATTTCTGCGATCGCATAACCGTTTCGCGGGCCGCACTTTGGTCGCACAGTCATCCTTAGACTTTTACGAAGGGAGGTTCAGACTTTTTGGATTGAATAGTGCCTGGTGATTTAAAGGAAAATGTTGGGCAGAAGTAGGCATTTCTGTGCCCCATTCTGCGGTCGCAGAACCACTCTACGGACCACAGAATGGTCGCAGAGTGATGCAGTTTTTTGGGGCATTTTTTATGTCGATTTTGCGGCTATTTCTGCGATCGCATAGCCGTTTCGCTGGCCGCACTTTGGTCGCACAGTCATCCTTAGACTTTTACGAAGAAGGTTCGAACTTTTTGGATTGAATAGTGCCTGGTGATTTAAAGGAAAATGTTGGGCAGAAGTAGGCATTTCTGTGCCCCGTTCTGCGGCCGCAGAATGGTCGCAGAGTGAGGCAGTTTTTGGGGGCATTTTTAATGTCGATTTTGCGGCTATTTCTGCGATCGCACAACCGTTTCGCGGGCCGCACTTTGGTCGCACAATCATCCTTAGACTTTTACAAAGGGAGGTTCAGACTTTTTGGATTGAATAGTGCCTGGTGATTTAAAGAAAAATGTTGGGCAGAAGTAGTCATTTCTGTGCCCCGTTCTGTGGCCGCAGAACTTCTCTGCGGACCGTAGAATGGTCGCAAAGTCAGGCAGTTTTCTGGGGCATTTTTGATGTTGATTTTGCGGCTATTTCTGCGATCGCATAACCATTTCGCGGGCCGCACTTTGGTCGCACAATCATCCTTAGACTTTTGCTAAGGGAGGTTCGGACTTTTTGGATTGAATAGTGCCTGGTGATTTAAAGGAAAATGTTGGGCAGAAGTAGCCATTTCTGTGACCCGTTATGCGGCCGTATAACCACTCTACGGACCGTAGATTGGTCAGGGAGTGAGGAAGTTTTCTGGGCCATTTTCATGTCGATTTTGCGGTCAATAATGCGACCGCATAAGCATTTCACGGGTCGCACTTTGGTCGCACAGTCATCCTTAGACTTTTACGAAGGAAGGTTCGGACTTTTTGGATTGAATAGTGCCTGGTGATTTAAAGAAAAATGTTGGGCAGAAGTAGGCATTTCAGTGGCCCGTTCTGCGGCCGCAGAACTTCACTGCGGACCGTAGAATGGTCACAAAGTGAGGCAGTTTTCTTGGGCATTTTTTATGCCGATTTCGCAGCTATTTCTGCGATCGCATAACCGTTTCGCGGGCCGCACTTTGGTCGCACAATCATCCTTAGACTTTTGCGAAGGGAGGTTCGGACTTTTTGGATTGAATAGTGCCTGGTGATTTAAAGGAAAATGTTGGGCAGAAGTAGGCATTTCTGTGCCCCATTCTGCGGCCGCGAATGGTCGCAAAGTGAGGTAGTTTTCTGGGGCATTTTTAATGTCAATTTCGCGGCTATTTCTGCGATCGCATAACCGTTTCACGGGCCGCACTTTGGTCGCACAGTCATCCTTAGACTTTTACGAAGGGAGGTTCAGACTTTTTGGATTGAATAATGCCTGGTGATTTAAAGGAAAATGTTGGGCAGAAGTAGGCATTTCTGTGCCCCGTTCTGCGGCCGCAGAACAACTTTACGGACCGCAGAATGGTCGCAGAGTGAGGCAGTTTTCTGGGGCATTTTTTATGTCGATTTCGCGGCTATTTCTGCGATCGCATAACCGTTTCGCTGGCCTTTGGTCGCACAGTCATCCTTAGACTTTTACGAAGGAAGGTTCGAACTTTTTAGATTGAATAGTGCCTGGGGATTTAAAGGAAAATGTTGGGCAGAAGTAGGCATTTCAGTGGCCCGTTCTGCAGCCGCAGAACCTCTCTACGGACCGTAGAATGGTCGCAAAGTGAGGAAGTTTTCTGGGGCATTTTTGATGTCGATTTCGCGGCTATTTCTACGATCGCATAACCGTTTCGCGGGCTTCACTTTGGTCGCACAGTCATCCTTAGACTTTTACGAAGGGAGGTTCGTACTTTTTGGATTGAATAGTTCCTGGTGATTTAAAGGAAAATGTTGGGCAGAAGTAGGCATTTCTGTGCCCCGTTTTGCGGCCGCAGAACCACTCTACGGACCGTAGAACGGTCGCAGAGTGAGGCAATTTTCTGGGGCATTTTTGATGTCGATTTCGCGGCTATTTCTGCGATCGCATAACCGTTTCGTTGGCCGCACTTTGGTTGCACAGTCATCCTTAGACATTTACGAAGGAAGGTTCGGCCTTTTTGGATAGAATAGTGCCTGCTGATTTAAAGGAAAATGTTGGGCAGAAGTAGGCATTTTTGTGCCCCGTTCTGCGGCCGCAGAACCACTCTACGGACCGCAGATTGGTCGCGGAGTGAGGCAATTTTCTAGGGCTTTTTTTATGTTGATTTCGCGGTCAATTTCTGCGATCGCATAACCGTTTCGCTGGCCGCACTTTGGTCGCACTGTCATCCTTATACTTTTACTAAGGAAGGTTCGGACTTTTTAGATTGAATAGTGCCCGGTGATTTAAAGGAAAATGTTGGGCAGAAGTAGGCATTTCAGTGGCCCGTTCTGCGGCTGCAGAACCTCTATGCGGACCGTAGAATGGTCGCAAAGTGAGGCAGTTTTCTAGGGCATTTTTGATGTTGATTTCGCGGCTATATTTGCGATCGCACAACCGTTTCGCGGGCCGCACTTTGGTCGCACAGTCATCCTTAGACTTTTACGAAGGGAGGTTTGGACTTTTTGGATTGAATAGTGCCTAGTGATTTAAAGGAAAATGTTGGGCAGAAGTAGGCATTTTTGTGCCCCTTTCTGCGGCCGCAGAACCTCTCTATGGACCGCAGAATGGTCACAGAGTGAGGCAGTTTTCTAGGGCATTTTTGATTTCTATTTCACGGCTATTTTTGCGATCGCGTAACCGTTTCGCGAGCCGCACTTTGGTCGCATAGTCATCCTTAGACTTTTGGAAAGGAAGTTTTAGACCTTTTGGATTGAATAGTGCCTGGTGATTTAAAGGAAAATGTTGGGTTGAAGTAGGCATTTCAGTGGCCCGTTCTGTTGTCGCAGAACCTCTCTGCGGACCGTAGAATGGTCGCAGAGTGAGGCAGTTTTCTGAGGCATTTTTGATGTCAATTTTGCGGCTATTTTTGCGATTGCATAACCGTTTCGCGGGCCGCACTTTGGTCGCATAGTCATCCTTAGACTTTTACGAAGGGAGGTTCGGACTTTTTTGATTGAATAGTGCCTGGTGATTTAAAGGAAAATGTTGGGCAGAAGTAGGCATTTCTGTGCCACGTTCTGCGGCCGCAGAACCACTCTACGGACCGCAGAATGGTCGCAGAGTGAGGCAGTTTTCTGGGGCATTTTTTATGTCGATTTCACGGCTATTTCTGCGATCGCATAACTGTTTCGCTGGCCGCAATTTGGTCGCACAGTCATCCTTAGACTTTTACGAAGGAAGGTTCAGACTTTTTGTATTGAATAGTGCCTGGTGATTTAAAGGAAAATGTTGGGCAGAAGTAGGCATTTCAGTGGCCCATTATGCGGCCGCAGAACCTCTCTACGGACCGTAGAATGGTCGCAAAGTGAGGAAGTTTTCTGGGGCATTTTTGATGTCGATTTCGCGGCTATTTCTGTGATCGCATAACCTTTTCGCGGGCCGCACTTTGGTCGCACAGTCATCCTTAGACTTTTACGTGGGGAGGTTCGGACTTTTTGGATTGAATAGTTCCTTGTGATTTAAAGAAAAAATTTGGGCAGAAGTAGGCATTTCTGTGCCCCGTTGTGCGGCCGCAGAACCACTCTACGGACCGTAGAACGATCGCAGAGTGAGGCAGTTTTCTGGGGCATTTTTTATGTCGATTTTGCGGCTATTTCTGCGATCACATAACCGTTTCGTTGGCCGCACTTTGGTCGCACAGTCATCCTTAGACCTTTACGAAGGAAGGTCCGTACTTTTTGGATAGAATAGTGCCTGGTGATTTAAAGGAAAATGTTGGGCAGAAGTAGGCATTTTTGTGCCCCGTTCTGCAACCGCAGAACCACTCTACGGACCGCAGATTGGTTGCGGAGTGAGGCAATTTTCTAGGGCTTTTTTTATGTTGATTTCGCGGTCAATTTCTGCGATCGCATAACCGTTTCGCTGGCCGCACTTTGGTTGCACTGTCATCCTTATACTTTTACTAAGGAAGGTTCGGACTTTTTAGATTGAATAGTGCCCGGTGATTTAAAGGAAAATGTTGGGCAGAAGTAGGCATTTCAGTGGCCCGTTCTGCGGCTGCAGAACCTCTATGCGGACCGTAGAATGGTCGCAAAGTGAGGCAGTTTTCTAGGGCATTTTTGATGTTGATTTCGCGGCTATATTTGCGATCGCACAACCATTTCGCGGGCCGCACTTTGGTCGCACAGTCATCCTTAGACTTTTACGAAGGGAGGTTTGGACTTTTTGGATTGAATAGTGCCTAGTGATTTAAAGGAAAATGTTGGGCAGAAGTAGGCATTTTTGTGCCCCTTTCTGCGGCCGCAGAACCTCTCTGCGGACCGTAGAATGGTCGTAGAGTGAGGCAGTTTTCTGAGGCATTTTTGATGTAAATTTTGCGGCTATTTTTGCGATTGCATAACCGTTTCGCGGGCCGCACTTTGGTCGCATAGTCATCCTTAGACTTTTACGAAGGGAGGTTCGGACTTTTTTGATTGAATACTGCCTGGTGATTTAAAGGAAAATGTTGGGCAGAAGTAGGCATTTCTGTGCCACGTTCTGCGGCCGCAGAACCACTCTACGGACCGCAGAATGGTCGCAGAGTGAGGCAGTTTTCTGGGGCATTTTTTATGTCGATTTCACGGCTATTTCTGCGATCGCATAACCGTTTTGCGGGCCCATCTTGGTCGCACAGTCATCCTTAGACTTTTGCGAAGGGAGGTTCAGACTTTTTGGATTGAATAGTGCCTGGTGATTTAAAGGAAAATGTTGGGCAGAAGTAGGCATTTCAGTGGCCCGTTATGCGGCCGCAGAACCTCTCTACGGACCGTAGAATGGTCAGGGAGTGAGGAAGTTTTCTGGGCCATTTTTTATGTCGATTTTGCGGTCAATAAAGCGACCGCATAAGCATTTCACGGGTCGCACTTTGGTCGCACAGTCATCCTTAGACTTTTACGAACGAAGGTTCGGACTTTTTGGATTGAATAGTGCCTGGTGATTTAAAGAAAAATGTTGGGCAGAAGTAGGCATTTCAGTGGCCCGTTCTGCGGCCGCAGAACTTCACTGCGCACCGTAGAATGGTCGCAAAGTGAGGCAGTTTTCTGGGGCATTTTTTATGCCGATTTCGCGGCTATTTTTGCGATCGCATAACCGTTTCGCGGGCCGCACTTTGGTCGCACAATCATCCTTAGACTTTTGCGAAGGGAGGTTCGGACTTTTTGGATAGAATAGTGCCTGGTGATTTAAAGGAAAATGTTGGGCAGAAGTAGGCATTTTTGTGCCCCGTTCTGCAGCCGCAGAACCACTCTACGAACCGCAGATTGGTTGCGGAGTGAGGCAATTTTCTAGGGCTTTTTTTATGTCGATTTCGCGGTCAATTTCTGGGATCGCATAACCGTTTTGCGGGCCGCACTTTGGTCGCACAGTCATCCTTAGACTTTTACGAAGGAAGGTTCGGACTTTTTGGATTGAATAGTGCATGGTGATTTAAAGGAAAATGTTGGGCAAAAGTAGGCATTTCTGTGCCCCGTTATGCGGCCGCAAAACCTCTCTGCGGACCGTAGAATGGTCGCAAAGTGAGGCAGTTTTCTGGGGCGTTTTTTATGTCGATTTCACGGCTATTTCTGCGATCGCATAGCCGTTTCGCTGGCCGCACTTTGGTCTCACAGTCATCCTTAGACTTTTACGAAGAAGGTTCGGACTTTTTGGATTGAATAGTGCCTGGTGATTTAAAGGAAAATGTTGGGCAGAAGTAGGCATTTCTGTGCCCCGTTCTGCGGCCGCAAAACCTCTCTGCGGACCGTAGAATGGTCGCAAAGTGAGGCAGTTTTCTGGGGCGTTTTTTATGTCGATTTCACGGCTATTTCTGCGATCGCATAGCCGTTTCGCTGGCCGCACTTTGGTCTCACAGTCATCCTTAGACTTTTACGAAGAAGGTTCGGACTTTTTGGATTGAATAGTGCCTGGTGATTTAAAGGAAAATGTTGGGCAGAAGTAGGCATTTCTGTGCCCCGTTCTGCGGCTGCAGAATGGTCGCAGAGTGAGGCAGTTTTCGGGGGCATTTTTAATGTCGATTTTGTGGCTATTTCTGCGATCGCATAACCGTTTCACGGGCCGCACTTTGGTCGCACAATCATCCTTAGACTTTTACGAAGGGAGGTTCAGACTTTTTGGATTGAATAGTGCCTGGTGATTTAAAGAAAAATGTTGGGCAGAAGTAGTCATTTCTGTGCCCCGTTCTGTGGCCGCAGAACTTCTCTGCGGACCGTAGAATGGTCGCAAAGTGAGGCAGTTTTCTGGGGCGTTTTTGATGTCGATTTCGCGGCTATTTTTGCAATCACGTGACCGTTTTGCGGGCTGCACTTTCGTCGCATAGTCATCCTTAGACTTTTGCAAAGGGAGTTTCAGACTTTTTGGATTGAATAGTGCCTGGTGATTTAAAGAAAAATGTTGGGCAGAAGTAGGCATTTCAGTGGCCCGTTCTGCGGCCGCAGAACCTCTCTGCGGACCGTAGAATGGTCGCAAAGTGAGGCAGTTTTCTAGGGCATTTTTTATGTCGATTTCGCGGCTATTTCTGCGATCGCATAACCCTTTCGCGAGCTGCACTTTGGTCGCACAGTCATCCTTAGACTTTTACGAAGGGAGGTTCGGACTTTTTGGATTAAATAATGCCTGGTGATTTAAAGGAAAATATTGGGCAGAAGTAGGTATTTCTGTGCCCCGTTCTACTGCCGCAGAACCACTCTACGGACCGCAGAATGGTCGCAGAGTGAGGCAGTTTTCTGGGGCATTTTTTATGTCTATTTCGCGGCTATTTCTGCGATCGCATAACCGTGTCGCTGGCCGCACTTTGGTCGCACAGTCATCCTTTGACTTTTACGAATGAAGATTCGGACTTTTTGGATTGAATAGTGCCTGGTGATTTAAAGGAAAATGATGGGCAGAAGTAGGCATTTCTGTGCCCCGTTCTGCGGCCGCAGAACCACTCTACGGACCGCAGAATGGTCGCAGAATGAGGCAGTTTTCTGGGGCATTTTTGATGTCGATTTCGCGGCTATTTCTGCGATCGCATAACCGTTTCGCTGGCCGCACTTTGGTCGCACAGTCATCCTTAGACTTTTACGAAGGAAGGTTCGGACTTTTTGGATTGAATAGTGCCTGGTGATTTAAAGGAAAATGTTGGGCAGAAGTAGGCATTTCAGTGGCCCGTTCTGCTGCCGCTGAACCTCTCTGCGGACCGTAGAATGGTCGCAAAGTGAGGCAGTTTTCTGAGGCATTTTTGATGTCGATTTCGCGGCTATTTCTGCGATCGCATAACCATTTCGCGGGACGCACTTTGGTCGCATAGTCATCCTTAGACTTTTATGAAGGGAGGTTCATACTTTTTGGACTGAATAGTGTTTGGTGATTTAAAGGAAAATTTTGGGCAGAAGTAGGCATTTCTGTGACCCGTCATGCGGCCGCATAATCACTCTACGGACCGCAGATTGGTCAGGGAGTGAGGAAGTTTTCTGGGGCATTTTTTATGTCGATTTCGCGGTCAATAATGCGACCGCATAAGCATTTCGTGGGTCGCACTTTGGTCGCACAGTCTTCCTTAGACTTTTGCGAAGGGAGGTTCGAACTTTTTGGATTGAATAGTGCATGGTGATTTAAAGGAAAATGTTGGGTAGAAGTAGGCATTTCTGTGCCCCGTTCTGCGGCCGCAGAACCTCTCTGCGGACCGCAGAATGGTCGCAAAGTGAGGAAGTTTTCTTGGGCATTTTTGATGTCGATTTCGCGGCTATTTCTGCGATCGC
The DNA here is from genome assembly GCF_000715075.1 of Nicotiana tabacum. NCBI lineage: Eukaryota > Viridiplantae > Streptophyta > Magnoliopsida > Solanales > Solanaceae > Nicotiana > Nicotiana tabacum. The sequence goes on from NW_027438546.1 coordinate 39,725, forward strand.
ATAACCGTTTCGATGGTCGCACTTTGATCGCACAGTCATCCTTAGACTTTTACGAAGGGAGGTTCGTACTTTTTGGATTGAATAGTACCTAGTGATTTAAAGGAAAAATGTTGGGCAGAAGTAGGCATTTCTGTGCCCCGTTCTGCGGCCGCAGAACCTCTCTGTGGATAGCAAAATGGTCGCAGAGTGAGTCAATTTTCTAGGGCATTTTTAATGTCGATTCCGCGGCTATTTTTGCGATCGCGTAACCGTTTTGCGAGCCGCACTTTGGTCGCATAGTCATCCTTTGACTTTTGCAAAGGATGTTTTAGACTTTTTGGGTTAAAGAGTGCCTGGTGATTTAAAGGAAAATGTTGGGTTGAAGTAGGCATTTCAGTGGCTCATTCTGCAGCCGCAGAACCTCTCTGCGGACCGCAGAATGGTCGCAGAGTGAGGCAATTTTCTGGGGCATTTTTTATGTTGATTTCGCGGCTATTTCTGCGATCGCATAACCGTTTCGCGGGCCGCACTTTGGTCGCACAGTCATCCTTAGACTTTTACGAAGGGAGGTTCAGACTTTTTGGATTGAATAGTGCCTGGTGATTTAAAGGAAAATGTTGGGCAGAAGTAGGCATTTCTGTGACCCATCATGCGGCCGCATAATCACTCTACGGACCGCAGATTGGTCAGGGAGTGAGGAAGTTTTCTGGGGCATTTTTTATGTCGATTTCGCGGTCAATAATGTGACCGCATAAGCATTTCGTGGGTCGCACTTTGGTCGCACAGTCTTCCTTAGACTTTTGCGAAGGGAGGTTCGAACTTTTTGGATTGAATAGTGCGTGGTGATTTAAAGGAAAATGTTGGGTAGAAGTAGGCATTTCTGTGCCCCGTTCTGCTGCCGCAAAACCTCTCTGTGGATCACATAATGGTCGTAGAGTGGGGCTGTATTCTGGGGCATTTTTGATGTCGATTTCGCGGCTATTTCTGCGATCGCATAACCGTTTCGCGGGCCGTACTTTGGTCGCACAATCATCCTTAAACTTTTACGAAGAGAGGTTCGGACTTTTTGGATTGAATAGTGCCTGGTGATTTAAAGGAAAATGTTGGGCAGAAGTAGGCATTTCTGTGCCCCGTTCTGCGGCCGCAGAATGGTCGCAAAGTGAGGCAGTTTTCTGGGGCATTTTTAATGTCAATTTCGCGGCTATTTCTGCGATCGCATAACCGTTTCGCGGGCAGCACTTTGGTTGCACAGTCATCCTTAGACTTTTACGAAGGGAGGTTCAGACTTTTTGGATTGAATAGTGCCTGGTGATTTAAAGGAAAATGTTGGGCAGAAGTAGGCATTTCTGTGCCCCGTTCTGCAGTCGCAGAACCACTCTACGGGTCGCAGAATGGTCGCAGAGTGAGGCAGTTTTCTGGAGAATTGTTTATGTCGATTTCGCGGCTATTTCTGCGATCGCATAACCGTTTTGCTGGCCTTTGGTCGCACAGTCATCCTTAAACTTTTATGAAGAGAGGTTTGGACTTTTTGGATTGAATAGTGCCTGGTGATTTAAAGGAAAATGTTGGGCAGAAGTAGGCATTCCTGTGCCCCGTTCTGCGGCCGCAGAACCACTCTACGGACCGTAGAACGGTCGCAGAGTGAGGCAATTTTCTGGGGCATTTTTGATGTCGATTTCGTGGCTATTTCTGCGATTGAATAACCGTTTCGTTGGCCGCACTTTGGTCGCACAGTCATCCTTAGACATTTACGAAGGAAGGTTCGGCCTTTTTGGATAGAATAGTGCCTGCTGATTTAAAGGAAAATGTTGGGCAGAAGGAGGCATTTTTCTGCCCCGTTCTGCAGCCGCAGAACCACTCTACGGACCGCAGATTGGTCGCGGAGTGAGGCAATTATCTAGGGCTTTTTTTATGTTGATTTCGCGGTCAATTTCTGCGATCGCATAACCGTTTTGCTGGCCGCACTTTGGTCGCACAGTCATCCTTAGACTTTTACGAAGGAAGGTTCGGACTTTTTGGATTGAATAGTGCCTGGTGATTTAAAGAAAAATGTTGTGCAGAAGTAGGCATTTCAGTGGCCCGTTCTGCGGCCGCAGAACCTCTCTGCGGACCGTAGAATGGTCGCGCAGTGAGGCAGTTTTCTAGGGCATTTTTTTATGTTGATTTTGCGGTCAATTTCTACGATCGCATAACCGTTTTGCTGGCTGCACTTTGGTCGCACAGTCATCCTTAGACTTTTACGAAGGAAGGTTCGGACTTTTTGGATTGAATAGTTCCTGGTGATTTAAAGGAAAATGTTGGGCAGAAGTAGGCATTTTTGTACCCCGTTCTGCGGCCGCAGAACCACTCTACGGACCGCAGATTGGTCGCGGAGTGAGGCAATTTTCTAGGGCTTTTTTTATGTTGATTTCGCGGTCAATTTCTGCGATCGCATAACCGTTTTGCTGGCCGCACTTTGGTCGCACAATCATCCTTAGACTTTTACGAAGGAAGGTTCGGACTTTTTGGATTGAATAATGCCTGGTGATTTAAAGCAAAATGTTGGGTTGAAGTAGGCATTTCAGTGGCCTGTTCTGCGGCTGCAGAACCTCTATGCGGACCGTAGAATGGTCGCGGAGTAAGGCAGTTTTATGGGGCTTTTTTGATGTCGATTTCACGGTCAATTTCTGCGATCACATAACCGTTTCGCTGGCCGCACTTTGGTCGCACCGTCATCCTTATACTTTTACTAAGGAAGGTTTGGACTTTTTGGGTTGAAGAGTGCCTGGTGATTTAAAGCAAAATGTTGGGTTGAAGTAGGCATTTCAGTGGCCTGTTCTGCGGCTGCAGAACCTCTATGCGGACCGTAGAATGGTCGCAAAGTGAGGCAGTTTTCTAGGGCATTTTTGATGTCAATTTCGCGGCTATTTTTGCGATTGCATAACCGTTTCGCGGGCCGCACTTTGGTCGCATAGTCATCCTTAGACTTTTACGAAGGGAGGTTCGGACTTTTTTGATTGAATAGTGCCTGGTGATTTAAAGGAAAATGTTGGGCAGAAGTAGGCATTTCTGTGCCCCGTTCTGCGGCCGCAGAACCACTCTACGGACCGCAGAATGGTCGCAGAGTGAGGCAGTTTTCTGGGGCATTTTTTATGTCGATTTCGCGGCTATTTCTGCGATCGCATAACCATTTCGCTGGCTGCACTTTGGTCGCACAGTCATCCTTATACTTTTACGAAGGAAGGTTCGGACTTTTTGGAGTGAATAGTTCCTGGTGATTTAAAGGAAAATGTTGGGCAGAAGTAGGCATTTCAGTGGCCCGTTATGCGGCCGCAGAACCTCTCTACGGACCGTAGAATGGTCGCAAAGTGAGGAAGTTTTCTGGGGCATTTTTTATGTCGATTTCGCAGCTATTTCTGGGATCGCATAACCGTTTCGCGGGCCGCACTTTGGTCGCACAGTCATCTTTAGACTTTTACGAAGGGAGGTTCGGACTTTTTGGATTGAATAGTTCCTTTTGATTTAAAGGAAAATGTTGGGCAGAAGTAGGCATTTCTGTGCCCCGTTCTACGGCCGCAGAACCACTCTCCGGACCGTAGAACGGTCGCAGAGTGAGGCAGTTTTCTGGGGCATTTTTGATGTCGATTTTGCGGCTATTTCTGCGATCGCATAACCGTTTCGTTGGCCGCACTTTGGTCGCAAAGTCATCCTTAGACATTTACAAAGGAAGGTTCATACTTTTTGGATAGAACAGTGCCTGGTGATTTAAAGGAAAATGTTGGGCAGAAGTAGGCATTTCTGTGCCACGTTCTGCGGCCGCAGAACCACTCTACGGACCGCAGAATGGTCGCAGAGTGAGGCAGTTTTCTGGGGCGTTTTTGATGTCGATTTCGCGGTCAATTTCTACGATCGCATAACCGTTTCGTTGGACGCACTTTGGTCGCACAGTCATCCTTAGACTTTTAAGAAGGAAGGTTCAGACTTTTTGGATTGAATAGTGCCTGGTGATTTAAAGGAAAATGTTGGGCAGAAGTAAGCATTTCTTTGCTCCGTTCTGCGGTCGCAGAATCACTTTACGGACCGTAGAATGGTCGCAAAGTGAGGCAGTTTTCTAGGGCATTTTTGATGTTGATTTCGAGGCTATATTTGCGATCGCATAACCGTTTCGCGGGCCGCACTTTGGTCGCACAGTCATCCTTAGACTTTTACGAAGGGAGGTTTGGACTTTTTGGATTGAATAGTGCCTAGTGATTTAAAGGAAAATGTTGGGCAGAAGTAGGCATTTTTTGTGCCCCGTTCTGCGGCCGCAGAACCTCTCTATGGACCGCAGAATGGTCACAGAGTGAGGCAGTTTTCTAGGGCATTTTTGATGTCTATTTTGCGGCTATTTTTGCGATCACGTAACCATTTCACGAGCCGCACTTCGGTCGCATAGTCATCCTTAGACTTTTGCAAAGGAAGTTTTAGACCTTTTGGATTGAATAGTGCCTGGTGATTTAAAGGAAAATGTTGGGTTGAAGTAGGCATTTCAGTGGCCCGTTCTGCGGCCGCAGAACCTCTCTACGGACCGTAGAATGGTCGCAAAGTGAGGAAGTTTTCTGGGGCGTTTTTGATGTCAATTTCGCGGCTATTTTTGCGATTGCATAACCGTTTCGCGGGCCGCACTTTGGTCGCATAGTCATCCTTAGACTTTTACGAAGGGAGGTTCGGACTTTTTTGATTGAATAGTGCCTGGTGATTTAAAGGAAAATGTTGGGCAGAAGTAGGCATTTCTGCGCCACGTTCTGCAGCCGCAGAACCACTCTACGGACCGCATAATGGTCGCAGAGTGAGGCAATTTTCTGGGGCATTTTTTATGTCGATTTCGCGGCTATTTCTGCGATCGCATAACCGTTTCGCTGGCCACACTTTGGTCGCACAGTCATCCTTATACTTTTACAAAAGAAGGTTCGGACTTTTTGGAGTGAATAGTTCCTGGTGATTTAAAGGAAAATGTTGGGCAGAAGTAGGCATTTCAGTGGCCCGTTATGCGGCCGCAGAACCTCTCTACGGACCGTAGAATGGTCGCAAAGTGAGGAAGTTTTCTGGGGCATTTTTTATGTCGATTTCGCAGCTATTTCTGGGATCGCATAACCGTTTCGCGGGCCGCACTTTGGTCGCACAGTCATCTTTAGACTTTTACGAAGGGAGGTTCGGACTTTTTGGATTGAATAGTTCCTTTTGATTTAAAGGAAAATGTTGGGCAGAAGTAGGCATTTCTGTGCCCCGTTCTACGGCCGTAGAACCACTCTCCGGACCATAGAACGGTCGCAGAGTGAGGCAATTTTCTGGGGCATTTTTGATGTCGATTTTGCGGCTATTTCTGCGATCGCATAACCGTTTCGTTGGCCGCACTTTGGTCGCACAGTCATCCTTAGACATTTACAAAGCAAGGTTCATACTTTTTGGATAGAATAGTGCCTGGTGATTTAAAGGAAAATGTTGGGCAGAAGTAGGCATTTCTGTGCCACGTTCTGCGGCCGCAGAACGACTCTACGGACCGTAGAATGGTCGCAGAGTGAGGCAGTTTTCTGGGGCGTTTTTTATGTTGATTTCGCGGCTATTTCTGCGATCGCATAACCATTTCGCTGGCCGCACTTTGGTCGCACAGTCATCCTTAGACTTTTAAGAAGGAAGGTTCAGACTTTTTGGATTGAACAGTGCCTGGTGATTTAAAGGAAAATGTTGGGCAGAAGTAGGCATTTCTGTGCCCGTTCTGCCGCCGCAGAACCACTCTACGGACCGTAGAACGGTCGCAGAGTGAGGCAGTTTTCTGGGGCATTTTTGATGTTGATTTTGCGGCTATTTCTTCGATCGCATAACCGTTTCGTTGGCCGCACTTTGGTCGCACAGTCATCCTTAGACTTTTACGAAGGGAGGTTCGGACTTTTTGGATTGAATAGTTCCTTGTGATTTAAAGGAAAATGTTGGGCAGAAGTAGGCATTTCTGTGCCCCGTTCTGCGGCCGCAGAACCACTCTACGGACCGTAGAACGGTCGCAGAGAGAGGCAGTTTTCTGGGGCATTTTTGATGTCGATTTTGAGGCTATTTCTACGATCGCATAACCGTTTCGTTGGCCGCACTTTGGTCGCACAGTCATCCTTAGACATTTACGAAGGAAGGTTCGTACTTTTTGGATAGAATAGTGCTTGGTGATTTAAAGGAAAATGTTGGGCAGAAGTAGGCATTTTTGTGCCCCGTTCTGCAGCCGCAGAACCACTCTACGGACCGCAGATTGGTTGCCGAGTGAGGCAATTTTCTAGGGCTTTTTTATGTCGATTTCGCGGTCAATTTTTGCGATCACATAACCATTTTGCTGGCCGCACTTTGGTCGCACAGTCATCCTTAGAATTTTACGAAGGAAGGTTCGGACTTTTTGGATTGAATAGTGCCTGGTGATTTAATGAAAAATGTTGGGCAGAAGTAGGCATTTCAGTGGCCCGTTCTACGGCCGCAGAACTTCTCTGCGGACCATAGAATGGTCGCAAAGTGAGGCAGTTTTCTGGGGCATTTTTGATGTCGATTTCGCAGCTATTTCTGCTATCGCATAACTGTTTCGCGGGCCGCACTTTGGTCGCACAATCATCCTTAGACTTTTGCGAAGGGAGGTTCGGACTTTTTGGATTGAATAGTGCCTGGTGCTTTAAAGGAAAATGTTGGGCAGAAGTAGGCATTTTTGTGACCCGTTATGCGGCTGCATAACTACTCTACGGACCGCAGATTGGTCAGGGAGTGAGGAAGTTTCTGGGGCATTTTTTATGTCGATTTCGCGGCCAATAATGCGACCGCATAAGCATTTCGCGGGTCGCACTTTGGTCGCATAGTTATCCTTAGACTTTTGCGAAGGGAGGTTCAGACTTTTTGGATTGAATAGTGCGTGGTGATTAAAAGGAAAATGTTGGGCAGAAGTAGGCATTTCTGTGCCCCGTTCTGCGGCCGCAGAACCTCTCTGTGGACCGCAGAATGGTCGTAGAGTGTGGCAGTATTCTGGGGCATTTTTGATGTCGATTTCGCGGCTATATCTGCGATCGCATAACCGTTTCGCGGGCCTCACTTTGGTCGCACAGTCATCCTTAAACTTTTACGAAGAGAAGTTCAGACTTTTTGGATTGAATAGTACCTGGTTATTTAAAGGAAAATGTTGGGCAGAAGTAGGCATTTCTGTGCCCCGTTCTGCGGCCGCAGATTGGTTGCGGAGTGAGGCAATTTTCTAGGGCTTTTTTGATGTCGATTTCGCGGTCAATTTCTGCGATCGCATAACCATTTTGCTGGCCGCACTTTGGTCGCACAGTCATCCTTAGGCTTTTACGAAGGAAGGTTTGGACTTTTTGGATTGAATAGTGCCTGGTGATTTAAAGAAAAATGTTGGGCAGAAGTAGGCATTTCAGTAGCCCAGTCTGCGGCCGCAGAACTTCTCTGCGGACCGTAGAATGGTCGCAAAGTGAGGCAGTTTTCTAGGGCATTTTTGATGTCGATTTCGCGGCTATTTCTGCGATCGCATAACCGTTTTGCGGGCCGCACTTTGGTCGCACAATCATCCTTAGACTTTTGCGAAGGGAGGTTCGAACTTTTTGGATTGAATAGTGCCTGGTGATTTAAAGGAAAATGTTGGGCAGAAGTAGGCATTTCTGTGACCTGTTATGCCGCCGCATAACCACTTTACGGACCGCAGATTGGTCAGGGAGTGAGGAAGTTTTCTGGGGCATTTTTTATGTCGATTTCGCGGCCAATAATGCGACCGCATAAGCATTTCGCGGGTCGCACTTTGGTCGCACAATCATCCTTAGACTTTTGCGAAGGGAGGTTCGGACTTTTTGGATTGAATAGTGCGTGGTGAATTAAAGGAAAATGTTGGGCAGAAGTAGGCATTTTTGTGCCCCGTTCTGCGGCCACAGAACCTCTCTGTGGACCGCATAATGGTCGTAGAGTGAGGCAGTATTCTGGGGCATTTTTGATGTCGATTTCGCGGCTATTTCTGCGATCGCATAACCGTTTCGCAGGCCGCACTTAGGTCGCACAGTCATCCTTAGACTTTTACGAAGGGAGGTTCAGACTTTTTGGATTGAATAGTGCCTGGTGAATTAAAGGAAAATGTTGGGCAGAAGTAGGCATTTTTGTGCCCCGTTCTGCGGCCACAGAACCTCTCTGTGGACCGCATAATGGTTGTAGAGTGATGCAATTTTCTGGGGCATTTTTTATGTCGATTTCGCGGCTATTTCTGCGATCGCATAACCGTTTCGCTGGCCGCACTTTGGTCGCACAGTCATCCTTAGACTTTTACGAAGGAAGGTTCAGACTTTTTGGATTGAATAGTGCCCGGTGATTTAAAGGAAAATGTTGGGCAGAAGTAGGCACTTCTGTACCCGTTCTGCGGCCGCAGAATGGTCGCAGAGTGAGGCAATTTTCTGGGGCATTTTTAATGTCGATTTCACGGCTATTTCTGCGATCGCATAAGCGTTTCGCGAGCCGCACTTTGGTCGCACAGTCATCCTTAGACTTTTACGAAGGGAGGTTCAGACTTTTTTGATTGAATAGTGCCTAGTGATTTAAATAAAAATGTTGGGCAGAAGTAGGCATTTCTGTGCCCCATTCTGCGGCCGCAGAACTTCTCTGCGGACCGTAGAATGGTCGCAAAGTGAGACAGTTTTCTGGGGCATTTTTGATGTCGATTTTGCGGCTATTTCTGCGATCGCATAACCATTTCGCGGGCCGCACTTTGGTCGCACAATCATCCTTAGACTTTTGCGAAGGGAGGTTCGGACTTTTTTGATTGAATAGTGACTGGTGATTTAAAGGAAAATGTTGGGCAGAAGTAGCCATTTCTGTGACCCGTTATGCGGCCGCATAACCACTCTACGGACCGCAGATTGGTCAGGGAGTGAGGAAGTTTTCTGGGGCATTTTTATGTCAATTTCGCGGTCAATAATGCGACTGCATAAGCATTTCGCGGGTCGCACTTTGGTCGCACAGTCATCCTTAGACTTTAGCGAAGGGAGGTTCGGAATTTTTGGATTGAATAATGTGTGGTGATTTAAAGGGAAATGTTGGGCAGAAGTAGGCATTTCTGTGCCCCGTTCTGCGGCCGCAGAACCTCTCTGTGGACCGCATAATGATCGTAGAGTGAGGCAGTATTCTGGGGCGTTTTTGATGTCGATTTTGCGGCTATTTCTGCGATCGCATAACCATTTCGCGGGCCGCACTTTGGTCGCACAGTCATCCTTAAACTTTTATGAAGAGAGGATCGGACTTTTTGGATTGAATAGTGCCTGGTGATTTAAAGGAAAATGTTGGGCAGAAGTAGGCATTCCTGTGCCCCGTTCTGCGGCCGTAGAACCACTCTACGGACCGCAGAATGGTCGCAGAGTGAGGCAGTTTTCTGGGGCATTTTTTATGTCGATTTCGCGGCTATTTCTGCGATCGCATAACCGTTTCGCTGGACGCAATTTGGTCGTACAGTCATCCTTAGACTTTTACGAAGAAAGGTTCGGACTTTTTGGATTGAATAGTGCCTGGTGATTTAAAGGAAAATGTTGGGCAGAAGTAGGCATTTCAGTGGCCCGTTCTGCAGTCGCAAAACCTCTCTACGGACCGTAGAATGGTCGCAAAGTGAGGAAGTTTTCTGGGGCATTTTTGAAGGCGATTTCACGGCTATTTCTGCGATCGCATAACCGTTTCGCGGGCTGCACTTTGGTCGCACAGTCATCCTTAGACTTTTACGAAGGGAGGTTCGTACTTTTTGGATTGAATAGTTCTTGGTGATTTAAAGGAAAATGTTGGGCAGAAGTAGGCATTTCTGTGCCCCGTTCTGCGGCCGCAGAACCACTCTACGGACCGTAGAATGGTCGCAGATTGAGGCAATTTTCTGGGGCATTTTTAATGTCGATTTTGCGGCTATTTCTGCGATCGCATAACCATTTCGCTGGCTGCACTTTGGTCGCACAGTCATCCTTAGACTTTTACGAAGGAAGGTTCAGACTTTTTGGATTGAATAGTGCCTGGTGATTTAATGGAAAATGGTGGGCAGAAGTAGGCACTTCTGTGCCCGTTCTGCGGCCGCAGAACCACTCTACGGACCGTAGAACGGTCGCAGAGTGAGGCAGTTTTCTGGGGCATTTTTGATGTCGATTTTGCGGCTATTTCTGCGATCGCATAACCGTTTCGTTGGCCGCACTTTGGTCGCACAGTCATCCTTAGACTTTTACGAAGGGAGGTTCGGACTTTTTGGATTGAATAGTTCCTTGTGATTTAAAGGAAAATGTTGGGCAGAAGTAGGCATTTCTGTGCCCCGTTCTGCGGCCGCAGAACCACTCTACGGACCGTAGAACGGTCGCAGAGTGAGGCAGTTTTCTGGGGCATTTTTGATGTCGATTTTGCGGCTATTTCTGCGATCGCATAACCGTTTTGTTGGCCGCACTTTGGTCGCACAGTCATCCTTAGACATTTACGATGGAAGGTTCGTACTTTTTGGATAGAATAGTGCCTGGTGATTTAAAGGAAAATGTTGGGCAGAAGTAGGCATTTATGTGCCCCGTTCTGCACCCGCAGAACCACTCTACGGACCGCAGATTGGTTGCCGAGTGAGGCAATTTTCTAGGGCTTTTTTATGTCGATTTCGCGGTCAATTTTTGCAATCGCATAACCGTTTTGCTGGCCGCACTTTGGTAATACAATCATCCTTAGACTTTTACGAAGGAAGGTTCGGACTTTTTGGATTGAATAGTGCCTGGTGATTTAAAGAAAAATGTTGGGCAGAAGTAGGCATTTCAGTGGCCCGTTCTGCGGCCGCAGAACTTCTCTGCGGACCATAGAATGGTCGCAAAGTGAGGCAGTTTTCTGGGGCGTTTTTGATGTCGATTTCGCGGCTATTTCTGCTATCGCATAACCGTTTCGCGGGCCGCACTTTGGTCGCACAATCATCCTTAGACTTTTGCGAAGGAAGGTTCAGACTTTTTGGATTGAATAGTGCGTGGTGATTAAAAGGAAAATGTAGGGCAGAAGTAGGCATTTCTGTGCCCCGTTCTGCGGCCGCAGAACCTCTCTGTGGACCGCAGAATGGTCGTAGAGTGTGGCAGTATTCTGGGGCATTTTTGATGTCGATTTCGCGACTATATCTGCGATCGCATAACCATTTCGCGGGCTGCACTTTGGTCGCACAGTCATCCTTAAACTTTTACGAAGAGAGGTTCGGACTTTTTGGATTGAATAGTGCCTGTTGATTTAAAGGAAAATGTTGGGCAGAAGTAGGCATTTCTGTGCCCCGTTCTGCGGACCGTAGAATGGTCGCAAAGTGAGGCAATTTTCTAGGGCTTTTTTGATGTCGATTTCGCGGTCAATTTCTGCGATCGCATAACTGTTTTGCGGGCCGCACTTTGGTCGCACAATCATCCTTAGACTTTTACGAAGGGAGGTTCGGACTTTTTGGATTGAATAGTGCCTGGTGATTTAAAGGAAAATGTTGGGCAGAAGTAGGCATTTCAGTAGCCCAGTCTGCGGCCGCAGAACCTCTCTGCGGACCGTAGAATGGTCGCAAAGTGAGGCAGTTTTCTGGGGCATTTTTGATGGCGATTTTGCGGCTATTTCTGCGATCGCATAACCGTTTCGCGGGCCGCACTTTTGTCGCATAGTCATCCTTTGACTTTTGCAAAGGAAGTTTTAGACTTTTTGGGTTGAAGAGTGCCTGGTGATTTAAAGCAAAATGTTGGGTTGAAGTAGGCATTTCAGTGGCTCGTTCTGCAGCCGCAGAACCTCTCTGCGGACCGCAGAATGGTCGCAGAGTGAGGCAGTTTTCTGGGGCGTTTTTGATGTCGATTTCGCGGCTATTTCTGCGATCGCATAACCGTTTCGCAGGCCGCACTTAGGTCGCACAGTCATCCTTAGACTTTTACGAAGGGAGATTCAGACTTTTTGGATTGAATAGTGCCTGGTGATTTAAAGGAAAATGTTGGGCAGAAGTAGGCATTTCTGTGCCCCGTTCTGCGGCCGTAGAACCACTCTACGGACCGCAGAATGGTCGCAGAGTGATGCAGTTTTCTGGGGCATTTTTTATGTCGATTTCGTGGCTATTTCTGCGATCGCATAACCGTTTCGCTGGCCGCACTTTGGTCGCACAGTCATCCTTAGACTTTTACGAAGGAAGGTTCAGACTTTTTGGATTTAATAGTGCCTGGTGATTTAAAGGAAAATGTTGGGCAAAAGTAGGCACTTCTGTGCCCGTTCTGCGGCCGCAGAATGGTCGCAGAGTGAGGCAGTTTTCTGGGGCATTTTTAATGTCGATTTCGCGGCTATTACTGCGATCGCATAAGCGTTTCGCGGGCCGCACTTTGGTCGCACAATCATCCTTAGACTTTAGCGAAGGGAGGTTCGGACTTTTTGGATTGAATAGTGTGTGGTGATTTAAAGGAAAATGTTGGGCAGAAGTAGGCATTTCTGTGCCCCGTTCTGCGGCCGCAGAACCTCTCTGTGGACCGCATAATGATCGTAGAGTGAGGCAGTATTCTGGGGCGTTTTTGATGTCGATTTCGCGGCTATTTCTGCGATCGCATAACCGTTTCGCGGGCCGCACTTTGGTCGCACAGTCATCCTTAGACTTTTACGAAGGGAGGTTCGGACTTTTTGGATTGAATAGTGCCTGGTGATTTAAAGGAAAATGTTGGGCAGAAGTAGGCATTTCTGTGCCCCGTTCTGCGGCCGCAGAACCACTCTACGGACCGCAGAATGGTCGCAGAGTGAGGCAGTTTTCTGGGGCATTTTTTATGTCGATTTCGCGGCTATTTCTGCGATCGCATAATCGTTTCGCTGGCCGCAATTTGGTCGCACAGTCATCCTTAGACTTTTACGAAGGAAGGTTCGGACTTTTTGGATTGAATAGTGCCTGGTGATTTAAAGGAAAATGTTGGGCAGAAGTAGGCATTTCAGTAGCCCGTTCTGCAGTCGCAGAACCTCTCTACGGACCGTAGAATGGTCGCAAAGTGAGGAAGTTTTCTGGGGCATTTTTGATGTCGATTTCATGGCTATTTCTGCGATCGCATAACCGTTTCGTGGGCTGCACTTTGGTCGCACAGTCATCCTTAGACTTTTACGAAGGGAGGTTCGTACTTTTTGGATTGAATAGTTCTTGGTGATTTAAAGGAAAATGTTGGGCAGAAGTAGGCATTTCTGTGCCCCGTTCTGCGGCCGCAGAATCACTCTACGGACCGTAGAATGGTCGCAGAGTGAGGCAATTTTCTGGGGCATTTTTGATGTCGATTTCGCGGCTATTTCTGCGATCGCATAACCGTTTCGTTGGCCGCACTTTGGTCGCAAAGTCATCCTTAGACATTTACGAAGGAGGGTTCGGCCTTTTTTTATAGAATAGTTCCTGGTTTTTTAAAGGAAAATGTTGGGCAGAAGTAGGCATTTTTGTGCCCCGTTCTGCGGCCGCAGAACCACTCTACGGACTGAGATTGGTCGCGGAGTGAGGCAATTTTCTAGGGCTTTTTTTATGTCGATTTCGCGGTCAATTTCTGCGATCGCATAACCGTTTTGCTGGCCGCACTTTGGTCGCACAGTCATCCTTAGACTTTTACGAAGGAAGGTTCGGACTTTTTGGATTGAATAGTGCCTGGTGATTTAAAGAAAAATGTTGGGCAGAAGTAGGCATTTCAGTGACCCGTTCTGCGGGCCCAGAACCTCTCTGCGGACCGTAGAATGGTCGCAAAGTGAGGCAGTTTTCTGGGGCATTTTTTATGTCGATTTCGCGGCTATTTCTGCGATCGCATAACCGTTTCGCGGGCCGCACTTTGGTCGCACAGTCATCCTTAGACTTTTACGAAGGGAGGTTCAGACTTTTTGGATTGAATAGTGCCTGGTGATTTAAAGGAAAATGTTGGGCAGAAGTAGGCATTTCTGTGCCCCGTTCTGCGGCCGCAGAACCACTCTACGGACCACAGAATGGTCGCCGAGTGAGGCAGTTTTCTGGGGCATTTTTTATGTCTATTTCGCGGCTATTTCTGCGATCGCATAACCGTGTCGCTGGCCGCACTTTGGTCGCACAGTCATCCTTTGACTTTTACGAATGAAGATTCGGACTTTTTGGATTGAATAGTGCCTGGTGATTTAAAGGAAAATGATGGGCAGAAGTAGGCATTTCTGTGCCCCGTTCTGCGGCCGCAGAACCTCTCTGTGGACTGCAGAATGGTCGCAGAATGAGGCAGTTTTCTGGGGCATTTTTGATGTCGATTTCGCGGCTATTTCTGCGATCGCATAACCGTTTCGCTGGCCGCACTTTGGTCGCACAGTCATCCTTAGACTTTTACGAAGGAAGGTTCGGACTTTTTGGATTGAATAGTGCCTGGTGATTTAAAGGAAAATGTTGGGCAGAAGTAGGCATTTCAGTGGCCCGTTCTGCGGTCGCAGAACCTCTCTGCGGACCCTAGAATGGTCGCAAAGTGAGGCAGTTTTCTGGGGCATTTTTGATGGCGATTTTGCGGCTATTTCTGCGATCGCATAACCGTTTCGCGGGCCGCACTTTTGTCGCATAGTCATCCTTTGACTTTTGCAAAGGAAGTTTTAGACTTTTCTGGTTGAAGAGTGCCTGGTGATTTAAAGCAAAATGTTGGGTTGAAGTAGGCATTTCAGTGGCTCGTTCTGCAGCCGCAGAACCTCTCTGCGGACCGCAGAATGGTCGCAGAGTGAGGCAGTTTTCTGGGGCGTTTTTGATGTTGATTTCGCGGCTATTTCTGCGATCGCATAACCGTTTCGCGGGCCGCACTGTGGTCGCACAGTTATCCTTAGACTTTTACGAAGGGAGGTTCAGACTTTTTGGATTGAATAGTGCCTGGTGATTTAAAGGAAAATGTTGGGCAGAAGTAGGCATTTATGTGCCCCGTTCTGTGGCCGCATAACCACTCTACGGACCGCAGATTGGTCAGGGAGTGAGGCAGTTATCTGGGGCATTTTTGATGTTGATTTCGCGGCTATTTCTGCGATCGCATAACCGTTTCGCGGGACGCACATTGGTCGCATAGTCATCCTTAGACTTTTATGAAGGGAGGTTTGGACTTTTTGGATTGAACAGTGCCTGGGGAGTTGAAGGAGAATGTTGGGCAAAAGTAGGCATTTCAATGGCCCGTTTTACGGCCGCAGAACCTCTCTTCGGACCGCAAAATGGTCGTAGAGTGAGGCAGTTTTCTGGGGCGTTTGTTATGTCGATTTTGTGTCTATTTCTGCGATCGCATAATCATTTTGCAGGCCGCACTTTGGTCGCACAGTCATCCTTAGACTTTTGCGAAGGGAGGTTCAAACTTTTTGGATTGAATAGTGCCTGTTGATTTAAAGGAAAATGTTGGGCAGAAGTAGGAATTTCTGTGCCCCGTTCGGCGGCCGCAGAACAACTCTACGGACCGCAGAATGGTCGCAGAGTGGGGCAGTTTTCTGGGGCGTTTTTAATGTCGATTTCGCGGCTATTCCTGCGATCGCATAACCGTTTCGCTGGCCGCACTTTGGTCGCACAGTCATCCTTAGACTTTTGCGAAGGGAGGTTCGAATTTTTTGATTGAATAGTGCCTGGTGATTTAAAGAAAATGTTGGGCAGAAGTAGGCATTTTCAGTGGCCCGTTTTGCGGCCGCAGAACCTCTATGCGGACCGTAGAATGGTCGCAAAGTGAGGCAGTTTTCTGGGGCATTTTTGATGTCGATTTCGCGGCTATATCTGCGATCGCGTAACCGTTTCGCGGGCCGCACTCGGGTCGCATAGTCATCCTTAGACTTTTGCAAAGGGAGTTTCAGACTTTTTGGATTGAATAGTGCCTGGTGATTTAAAAGAAAATGTTTGGCAGAAGTAGGTATTTCAGTGGCCCGTTCTGCGGCCGCAGAACCTCTCTGCGGACCGTAGAATGGTCGCAGAGTGAGGCAGTTTTCTGGGGCATTTTTGATGTAGATTTCGCGGCTATTTCTGCGATCGCATAACCGTTTTGCGGGCCACACTTTGGTCGCACAGTCATCCTTAGACTTTTACGAAGGGAGGTTCGGACTTTTTGGATTGAATAGTGCCTGGTGATTTAAAGGAAAATGTTGGGCAGAAGTAGGCATTTTTGTGCCCCGTTCTGCGGCCGCAGAACCACTCTACAGACCGCAGATTGGTCGCGGAGTGAGGCAGTTTTCTGGGGCGTTTTTGATGTCGATTTCGCGGCAATTTCTGCGATCGCATAACCATTTTGCGGGACGCGCTTTGGTCGCACACACATCCTTAGACTTTTTCGAAGGGAGGTTCGGACTTTTTGATTAAATAGTGCCTGGTGATTTAAAGGGAAATGTTGGGCAGAAGTAGGCATTTCAGTGGCCCGTTTTGCTGCCGCAGAACCTCTTTACGGACCGCATAATTGTCACAAAGTGAGGCAGTTTTCTGGGGCATTTTTGATGTCAATTTCGCGGCTATTTCTGCGATCGCATAACCATTTCGCAGCCCGCACTTTGGTCGCACAGTCATCCTTAGACTTTTACGAAGGGAGGTTCGGACTTTTTGGATTGAATAGTGCCTGGTGATTTAAAGGAAAATGTTGGGCAGAAGTAGGCATTTCTGTGCCCCGTTCTGCGGCGGCAGAACTACTCTTCGGATCGCAGAATGGTCGTAGAGTGAGGCAGTTTTTCAGGGGCATTTTTTATGTCGATTTCAAGGATATTTTTACGATCGCGTAACCGTTTCGCGGGCCGCACTCTGGTCGCATAGTCATCCTTAGACTTTTGCAAAGGGAGTTTCAGACTTTTTGGATTGAATAGTGCCTGGTGATTTAAAGGAAAATGTTGGGCAGAAGTAGGCATTTCAGTTGCCCGTTCTGCGGCCGCACAACCTCTCTGCGGACCGTAGAATGGTCGCAAAGTGAGGCAGTTTTCTGGGACATTTTTGATGTAGATTTCGCGGCTATTTCTGCGATCGCATAACCATTTTGCGGGCCACACTTTGGTCGCACAGTCATCCTTAGACTTTTACGAAGGGAGGTTCGGACTTTTTGGATTGAATAGTGCCTGGTGATTTAAAGGAAAATGTTGGGCAGAAGTAGGCATTTTTGTGCCCCGTTCTGCGGCCGCAGAACCACTCTACAGACCGCAGATTGGTCGCGGAGTGAGGCAGTTTTTTGGGGCATTTTTGATGTCGATTTCGCGGCAATTTCTGCGGTCGCATAACCATTTTGCGGGACGCGCTTTGGTCGCACACACATCCTTAGACTTTTTCGAAGGGAGGTTCAGGCTTTTTAGATTGAATAGTGCCTGGTGAATTAAAGGAAAATGTTGGGCAGAAGTAGGCATTTATGTGAACCGTTCTGCGGCCGCAGAACCTCTCATTGGACTGCAGAATGGTCGTAGAGTGAGGCAGTTTTCTGGGGAGTTTTTGATGTCGATTTCGCGGCTATTTTTGCGATAGAATAACTGTTTCGCGGGCTGCACTTTGGTCGCACAATCATCCTTAGACTTTTGCGAAGTGAGGTTCGGACTTTTTGATTAAATAGTGCCTGGTGATTTAAAGGGAAATGTTGGGCAGAAGTAGGCATTTCAGTGGCCCGTTTTGTTGCCGCAGAACCTCTCTACGGACCGCATAATTGTCACAAAGTGAGGCAGTTTTCTGGGGCATTTTTGATGTCGATTTCGCGGCTATTTCTGCGATCGCATAACCGTTTCGCAGCCCGCACTTTGGTCGCACAGTCACGAAGGGAGGTTCGGACTTTTTGGATTGAATAGTGCCTGGTGATTTAAAGGAAAATGTTGGGCAGAAGTAGGCATTTTTGTGCCCCGTTCTGCGGCCGCAGAACCACTCTACAGACCGCAGATTGGTCGCGGAGTGAGGCAATTTTTTGGGGCGTTTTTGATGTCGATTTCGCGGCAATTTCTGCGATCGCATAACCATTTTGCGGGACGCGCTTTGGTCGCACACACATCCTTAGACTTTTTCGAAGGGAGGTTCAGACTTTTTGGATTGAATAGTGCCTGGTGATTTAAAGGAAAATGTTGGGCAGAAGTAGGCATTTCAGTGGCCCGTTTTGCTGCCGCAGAACCTCTCTACGGACCGCATAATTGTCACAAAGTGAGGCAGTTTTCTGGGGCATTTTTGATGTCGATTTCGCGGCTATTTCTGCGATCGCATAACCGTTTCGCAGCCCGCACTTTGGTCGCACAGTCATCCTTAGACTTTTACGAACGGAGGTTCGGACTTTTTGGATTGAATAGTGCCTGGTGATTTAAAGGAAAATGTTGGGCAGAAGTAGGCATTTCTGTGCCCCGTTCTGCGGCCGCAGAACCACTCTTCGGATCGCAGAATGGTCGTAGAGTGAGGCAGTTTTTCAGGGGCATTTTTTATGTCGATTTCACGGATATTTTTACGATCGCGTAACCGTTTCGCGGGCCGCACTCTGGTCGCATAGTCATCCTTAGACTTTTGCAAAGGGAGTTTCAGACTTTTTGGATTGAATAGTGCCTGGTGATTTAAAGGAAAATGTTGGGCAGAAGTAGGCATTTCAGTTGCCCGTTCTGCGGCCGCACAACCTCTCTGCGGACCGTAGAATGGTCGCAAAGTGAGGCAGTTTTCTGGGACATTTTTGATGTAGATTTCGCGGCTATTTCTGCGATCGCATAACCGTTTTGCGGGCCACACTTTGGTCGCACAGTCATCCTTAGACTTTTACGAAGGGAGGTTCGGACTTTTTGGATTGAATAGTGCCTGGTGATTTAAAGGAAAATGTTGGGCAGAAGTAGGCATTTTTGTGCCCCGTTCTGCGGCCGCAGAACCACTCTACAGACCGCAGATTGGTCGCGGAGTGAGGCAGTTTTTTGGGGCATTTTTGATGTCGATTTCGCGGTAATTTCTGCGGTCGCATAACCATTTTGCGGGACGCGCTTTGGTCGCACACACATCCTTAGACTTTTTCGAAGGGAGGTTCAGACTTTTTGGATTGAATAGTGCCTGGTGATTTAAAGGAAAATGTTGGGCAGAAGTAGGCATTTATGTGAACCGTTCTGCGGCCGCAGAACCTCTCCGTGGACTGCAGAATGGTCGTAGAGTGAGGCAGTTTTCTGGGGAGTTTTTGATGTCGATTTCGCGGCTATTTTTGCGATAGAATAACTGTTTCGCGGGCTGCACTTTGGTCGCACAATCATCCTTAGACTTTTGCGAAGTGAGGTTCGGACTTTTTGATTAAATAGTGCCTGGTGATTTAAAGGGAAATGTTGGGCAGAAGTAGGCATTTCAGTGGCCCGTTTTGTTGCCGCAGAACCTCTCTACGGACCGCATAATTGTCACAAAGTGAGGCATTTTTCTGGGGCATTTTTGATGTCGATTTCGCGGCTATTTCTGCGATCGCATAACCGTTTCGCAGCCCGCACTTTGGTCGCACAGTCATCCTTAGCCTTTTACGAAGGGAGGTTCGGACTTTTTGGATTGAATAGTGCCTGGTGATTTAAAGGAAAATGTTGGGCAGAAGTAGGCATTTTTGTGCCCCGTTCTGCGGCCGCAGAACCACTCTACAGACCGCAGATTGGTCGCGGAGTGAGGCAATTTTTTGGGGCATTTTTGATGTCGATTTCGCGGCAATTTCTGCGATCGCATAACCATTTTGCGGGACGCGCTTTGGTCGCACACACATCCTTAGACTTTTTCGAAGGGAGGTTCAGACTTTTTTGATAGAATAGTGCCTGGTGATTTAAAGGAAAATGTTGGGCAGAAGTAGGCATTTATGTGAACAGTTCTGCGGCCGCAGAACCTCTCCGTGGACTGCAGAATGGTCGTAGAGTGAGGCAGTTTTTTGGGGCATTTTTGATGTCCATTTCGCGGCAATTTCTGCGGTCGCATAACCATTTTGCGGGACGTGCTTTGGTCGCACACACATCCTTAGACTTTTTCGAAGGGAGGTTCAGACTTTTTGGATTGAATAGTGCCTGGTGATTTAAAGGAAAATGGTGGGCAGAAGTAGGCATTTATGTGAACCGTTCTGCGGCTGCAGAACCTCTCCGTGGACTGCAGAATGGTCGTAGAGTGAGGTAGTTTTCTGGGGAGTTTTTGATGTCGATTTCGCGGCTATTTTTGCGATAGAATAACCGTTTCGCGGGCTGCACTTTGGTCGCACAATCATCCTTAGACTTTTGCGAAGTGAGGTTCGGACTTTTTGATTAAATAGTGCCTGGTGATTTAAAGGGAAATGTTGGGCAGAAGTAGGCATTTCAGTGGCCCGTTTTGTTGCCGCAGAACCTCTCTACGGACCGCATAATTGTCACAAAGTGAGGCAGTTTTCTGGGGCATTTTTGATGTCGATTTCGCGGCTATTTCTGCGATCGCATAACCGTTTCGCAGCCCGCACTTTGGTCGCACAGTCATCCTTAGACTTTTACGAAGGGAGGTTCGGACTTTTTGGATTGAATAGTGCCTGGTGATTTAAAGGAAAATGTTGGGCAGAAGTAGGCATTTTTGTGCCCCGTTCTGCGGCCGCAGAACCACTCTACAGACCGCAGATTGGTCGCGGAGTGAGGCAATTTTTTGGGGCATTTTTGATGTCGATTTCGCGGCAATTTCTGCGATCGCATAACCATTTTGCGGGACGCGCTTTGGTCGCACACACATCCTTAGACTTTTTCGAAGGGAGGTTCAGACTTTTTGGATTGAATTGTGCCTGGTGATTTAAAGGAAAATGTTGGGCAGAAGTAGGCATTTCAGTGGCCCGTTTTGCTTTCGCAGAACCTCTCTACGGACCGCATAATTGTCACAAAGTGAGGCAGTTTTCTGGGGCATTTTTGATGTCGATTTCGCGGCTATTTCGGCGATCGCATAACCGTTTCGCAGCCCGCACTTTGGTCGCACAGTCATCCTTAGACTTTTATGAAAGGAGGTTCGGACTTTTTGGATTGAATAGTGCCTGGTGATTTAAAGGAAAATGTTGGGCAGAAGTAGGCATTTCTGTGCCCCGTTCTGCGGCCGCAGAACCACTCTTCGGATCGCAGAATGGTCGTAGAGTGAGGCAGTTTTTCAGGGGCATTTTTTATGTCGATTTCACGGATATTTTTACGATCGCGTATCCATTTCGCAGGCCGCACTCTGGTCGCATAGTCATCCTTAGACTTTTGCAAAGGGAGTTTCAGACTTTTTGGATTGAATAGTGCCTGGTGATTTAAAGGAAAATGTTGGGCAGAAGTAGGCATTTCAGTTGCCCGTTCTGCGGCCGCACAACCTCTCTGCGGACCGTAGAATGGTCGCAAAGTGAGGCAGTTTTCTGGGACATTTTTGATGTAGATATTGCGGCTATTTCTGCGATCGCATAACCGTTTTGCGGGCCACACTTTGGTCGCACAGTAATCCTTAGACTTTTACGAAGGGAGGTTCGGACTTTTTGGATTGAATAGTGCCTGGTGATTTAAAGGAAAATGTTGGGCAGAAGTAGGCATTTTTGTGCCCCGTTCTGCGGCCGCAGAACCACTCTACAGACCGCAGATTGGTCGCGGAGTGAGGCAGTTTTTTGGGGCATTTTTGATGTCGATTTCGCGGCAATTTCTGCGGTCGCATAACCATTTTGCGGGACGCGCTTTGGTCGCACACACATCCTTAGACTTTTTCGAAGGGAGGTTCAGACTTTTTGGATTGAATAGTGCCTGGTGATTTAAAGGAAAATGTTGGGCAGAAGTAGGCATTTATGTGAACCGTTCTGCGGCCGCAGAACCTCTCCGTGGACTGCAGAATGGTCGTAGAGTGAGGCAGTTTTCTGGGGAGTTTTTGATGTCGATTTCGCGGCTATTTTTGCGATAGAATAACCGTTTCGCGGGCTGCACTTTGGTCGCACAATCATCCTTAGACTTTTGCGAAGTGAGGTTCGGACTTTTTGATTAAATAGTGCCTGGTGATTTAAAGGGAAATGTTGGGCAGAAGTAGGCATTTCAGTGGCCCGTTCTGTTGCCGCAGAACCTCTCTACGGACCGCATAATTGTCACAAAGTGAGGCAGTTTTTCAGGGGCATTTTTTATGTCGATTTCACGGATATTTTTACGATCGCGTAACCGTTTCGCGGGCCGCACTCTGGTCGCATAGTCATCCTTAGACTTTTGCAAAGGGAGTTTCAGACTTTTTGGATTGAATAGTGCCTGGTGATTTAAAGGAAAATGTTGGGCAGAAGTAGGCATTTCAGTTGCCATTTCTGCGGCCGCACAACCTCTCTGCGGACCGTAGAATGGTCGCAAAGTGAGGCAGTTTTCTGGGACATTTTTGATGTAGATTTCGCGGCTATTTCTGCGATCGCATAACCGTTTTGCGGGCCACACTTTGGTCGCACACACATCCTTAGACTTTTACGAAGGGAGGTTCGGACTTTTTGGATTGAATAGTGCCTGGTGATTTAAAGGAAAATGTTGGGCAGAAGTAGGCATTTTTGTGCCCCGTTCTGCGGCCGCAGAACCACTCTACAGACCGCAGATTGGTCGCGGAGTGAGGCAGTTTTTTGGGGCATTTTTGATGTCGATTTCGCGGCAATTTCTGCGGTCGCATAACCATTTTGCGGGACGCGCTTTGGTCGCACACACATCCTTAGACTTTTTCGAAGGGAGGTTCAGACTTTTTGGATTGAATAGTGCCTGGTGATTTAAAGGAAAATGTTGGGCAGAAGTAGGCATTTATGTGAACCGTTCTGCTGCCGCAGAACCTCTCCGTGGACTGCAGAATGGTCGTAGAGTGAGGCAGTTTTCTGGGGAGTTTTTGATGTCGATTTCGCGGCTATTTTTGCGATAGAATAACCGTTTCGCGGGCTGCACTTTGGTCGCACAATCATCCTTAGACTTTTGCGAAGTGAGGTTCGGACTTTTTGATTAAATAGTGCCTGGTGATTTAAAGGGAAATGTTGGGCAGAAGTAGGCATTTCAGTGGCCCATTTTGTTGCCGCAGAACCTCTCTACGGACCGCATAATTGTCACAAAGTGAGGCAGTTTTCTGGGGCATTTTTGATGTCGATTTCGGGGCTATTTCTGCGATCGCATAACTGTTTCGCAGCCCGCACTTTGGTCACACAGTCATCCTTAGCCTTTTACGAAGGGAGGTTCGGACTTTTTGGATTGAATAGTGCCTGGTGATTTAAAGGAAAATGTTGGGCAGAAGTAGGCATTTCTGTGCCCCGTTCTGCGGCCGCAGAACCACTCTTCGGATCGCAGAATGGTCGTAGAGTGAGGCAGTTTTTCAGGGGCATTTTTTATGTCGATTTCACGGATATTTTTACGATCGCGTAACCATTTCGCGGGCCGCACTCTGGTCGCATAGTCATCCTTAGACTTTTGCAAAGGGAGTTTCAGACTTTTTGGATTGAATAGTGCCTGGTGATTTAAAGGAAAATGTTGGGCAGAAGTAGGCATTTCAGTTGCCCGTTCTGCGGCCGCACAACCTCTCTGCGGACCGTAGAATGGTCGCAAAGTGAGGCAGTTTTCTGGGACATTTTTGATGTAGATTTTCGCGGCTATTTCTGCGATCGCATAACCGTTTTGCGGGCCACACTTTGGTCGCACAGTCATCCTTAGACTTTTACGAAGGGAGGTTCGGACTTTTTGGATTGAATAGTGCCTGGTGATTTAAAGGAAAATGTTGGGCAGAAGTAGGCATTTTTGTGCCCCGTTCTGCGGCCGCAGAACCACTCTACAGACCGCAGATTGGTCGCGGAGTGAGGCAGTTTTTTGGGGCATTTTTGATGTCGATTTCGCGGCAATTTCTGCGGTCGCATAACCATTTTGCGGGACGCGCTTTGGTCGCACACACATCCTTAGACTTTTTCGAAGGGAGGTTCAGACTTTTTGGATTGAATAGTGCCTGGTGATTTAAAGGAAAATGTTGGGCAGAAGTAGGCATTTATGTGAACCGTTCTGCGGCCGCAGAACCTCTCCGTGGACTGCAGAATGGTCGTAGAGTGAGGCAGTTTTCTGGGGAGTTTTTGATGTCGATTTCGCGGCTATTTTTGCGATAGAATAACCGTTTCGCGGGCTGCACTTTGGTCGCACAATCATCCTTAGACTTTTGCGAAGTGAGGTTCGGACATTTTGATTAAATAGTGCCTGGTGATTTAAAGGGAAATGTTGGGCAGAAGTAGGCATTTCAGTGGCCCGTTCTGTTGCCGCAGAACCTCTCTACGGACCGCATAATTGTCACAAAGTGAGGCAGTTTTTCAGGGGCATTTTTTATGTCGATTTCACGGATATTTTTACGATCGCGTAACCGTTTCGCGGGCCGCACTCTGGTCGCATAGTCATCCTTAGACTTTTGCAAAGGGAGTTTCAGACTTTTTGGATTGAATAGTGCCTGGTGATTTAAAGGAAAATATTGGGCAGAAGTAGGCATTTCAGTTGCCCGTTCTGCGGCCGCACAACCTCTCTGCGGACCGTAGAATGGTCGCAAAGTGAGGCAGTTTTCTGGGACATTTTTGATGTAGATTTCGCGGCTATTTCTGCGATCGCATAACCGTTTTGCGGGCCACACTTTGGTCGCACACACATCCTTAGACTTTTACGAAGGGAGGTTCGGACTTTTTGGATTGAATAGTGCCTGGTGATTTAAAGGAAAATGTTGGGCAGAAGTAGGCATTTTTGTGCCCCGTTCTGCGGCCGCAGAACCACTCTACAGACCGCAGATTGGTCGCGGAGTGAGGCAGTTTTTTGGGGCATTTTTGATGTCGATTTCGCGGCAATTTCTGCGGTCGCATAACCATTTTGCGGGACGCGCTTTGGTCGCACACACATCCTTAGACTTTTTCGAAGGGAGGTTCAGACTTTTTGGATTGAATAGTGCCTGGTGATTTAAAGGAAAATGTTGGGCAGAAGTAGGCATTTATGTGAACCGTTCTGCTGCCGCAGAACCTCTCCGTGGACTGCAGAATGGTCGTAGAGTGAGGCAGTTTTCTGGGGAGTTTTTGATGTCGATTTCGCGGCTATTTTTGCGATAGAATAACCGTTTCGCGGGCTGCAGTTTGGTCGCACAATCATCCTTAGACTTTTGCGAAGTGAGGTTCGGACTTTTTGATTAAATAGTGCCTGGTGATTTAAAGGGAAATGTTGGGCAGAAGTAGGCATTTCAGTGGCCCATTTTGTTGCCGCAGAACCTCTCTACGGACCGCATAATTGTCACAAAGTGAGGCAGTTTTCTGGGGCATTTTTGATGTCGATTTCGGGGCTATTTCTGCGATCGCATAACTGTTTCGCAGCCCGCACTTTGGTCACACAGTCATCCTTAGCCTTTTATGAAGGGAGGTTCGGACTTTTTTGATTGAATAGTGCTTGGTGATTTAAAGGAAAATGTTGGGCAGAAGTAGGCATTTTTGTGCCCCGTTCAGCGGCCGCAGATTGGTCGCGGAGTGAGGCAATTTTTTGGGGCATTTTTGATGTCGATTTCGCGTCAATTTCTGCGATCGCATAACCATTTTGCGGGACGCGCTTTGGTCGCACACACATCCTTAGACTTTTTCGAAGGGAGGTTCAGACTTTTTGGATTGAATAGTGCCTGGTGATTTAAAGGAAAATGTTGGGCAGAAGTAGGCATTTATGTGAACCGTTCTGCGGCCGCAGAACCTCTCCGTGGACTGCAGAATGGTCGTAGAGTGAGGCAGTTTTCTGGGGAGTTTTTGATGTCGATTTCGCGGCTATTTTTGCGATAGAATAACCGTTTCGCGGGCTGCACTTTGGTCGCACAATCATCCTTAGACTTTTGCGAAGTGAGGTTCGGACTTTTTGATTAAATAGTGCCTGGTGATTTAAAGGGAAATGTTGGGCAGAAGTAGGCATTTCAGTGGCCCGTTTTGTTGCCGCAGAACCTCTCTACGGACCGCATAATTGTCACAAAGTGAGGCAGTTTTCTGGGGCATTTTTGATGTCGATTTCGCGGCTATTTCTGCGATCGCATAACCGTTTCGCAGCCCGCACTTTGGTCGCACAGTCATCCTTAGCCTTTTACGAAGGGAGGTTCGGACTTTTTGGATTGAATAGTGCCTGGTGATTTAAAGGAAAATGTTGGGCAGAAGTAGGCATTTTTGTGTCCCGTTCTGCGGCCGCAGAACCACTCTACAGACCGCAGATTGGTCGCGGAGTGAGGCAATTTTTTGGGGCATTTTTGATGTCGATTTCGCGGCAATTTCTGCGGTCGCATAACCATTTTGCGGGACGCGCTTTGGTCGCACACACATCCTTAGACTTTTTCGAAGGGAGGTTCAGACTTTTTGGATTGAATAGTGCCTGGTGATTTAAAGGAAAATGTTGGGCAGAAGTAGGCATTTATGTGAACCGTTCTGCGGCCGCAGAACCTCTCCGTGGACTGCAGAATGGTCGTAGAGTGAGGCAGTTTTCTGGGGAGTTTTTGATGTCGATTTTCGCGGCTATTTTTGCGATAGAATAACCGTTTCGCGGGCTGCACTTTGGTCGCACAATCATCCTTAGACTTTTGCGAAGTGAGGTTCGGACTTTTTGATTAAATAGTGCCTGGTGATTTAAAGGGAAATGTTGGGCAGAAGTAGGCATTTCAGTGGCCCGTTTTGCTGCCGCAGAACCTCTCTACGGACCGCATAATTGTCACAAAGTGAGGCAGTTTTCTGGGGCATTTTTGATGTCGATTTCGCGGCTATTTCTGCGATCGCATAACCGTTTGGCAGCCCGCACTTTGGTCGCACAGTCATCCTTAGACTTTTACGAAGGGAGGTTCGGACTTTTTGGATTGAATAGTGCCTGGTGATTTAAAGGAAAATGTTGGGCAGAAGTAGGCATTTCTGTGCCCCGTTCTGCGGCCGCAGAACCACTCTTCGGATCGCAGAATGGTCGTAGAGTGAGGCAGTTTTTCAGGGGTATTTTTTATGTCGATTTCACGGATATTTTTACGATCGCGTAACCGTTTCGCGGGCCGCACTCTGGTCGCATAGTCATCCTTAGAATTTTGCAAAGGGAGTTTCAGACTTTTTGGATTGAATAGTGCCTGGTGATTTAAAGGAAAATGTTGGGCAGAAGTAGGCATTTCAGTGGCCCGTTCTGCGGCCGCAGAACCTCTCTGCGGACCGTAGAATGGTCGCAAAGTGAGGCAGTTTTCTGGGACATTTTTGATGTAGATTTCGCGGCTATTTCTGCGATCGCATAACCGTTTTGCGGGCCACACTTTGGTCGCACAGTCATCCTTAGACTTTTACGAAGGGAGGTTCGGACTTTTTGGATTGAATAGTGCCTGGTGATTTAAAGGAAAATGTTGGGCAGAAGTAGGCATTTTTGTGCCCCGTTCTGCGGCCGCAGAACCACTCTACAGACCGCAGATTGGTCGCGGAGTGAGGCAGTTTTTTTGGGCGTTTTTTATGTCGATTTCGCGGCAATTTCTGCGATCGCATAACCATTTTGCGGGACGCGCTTTGGTCGCACACACATCCTTAGACTTTTTCGAAGGGAGGTTCAGACTTTTTGGATTGAATAGTGCCTGGTGATTTAAAGGAAAATATTGGGCAGAAGTAGGCATTTATGTGAACTGTTCTGCGGCCGCAGAACCTCTCCGTGGACTGCAGAATGGCCGTAGAGTGAGGCAGTTTTCTGGGGAATTTTTTATGTCGATTTCGCGGCTATTTTTGCGATAGAATGACCGTTTCGCGGGCTGCACTTTGGTCGTACAATCATCCTTAGACTTTTGCGAAGTGAGGTTCGGACTTTTTGATTAAATAGTGCCTGGTGATTTAAAGGGAAATGTTGGGCAGAAGTAGGCATTTCAGTGGCCCGTTTTGCTGCCGCAGAACCTCTCTACGGACCGCATAATTGTCACAAAGTGAGGCAGTTTTCTGGGCCATTTTTGATGTCGATTTCGCGGCAATTTCTGCGATCGCATAACCATTTCGCAGCCCGCACTTTGGTCGCACAGTCATCCTTAGACTTTTACGAAGGGAGGTTCGGACTTTTTGGATTGAATAGTGCCTGGTGATTTAAAGGAAAATGTTGGGCAGAAGTAGGCATTTCTGTGCCCCGTTCTGCGGCCGCAGAACCACTCTTCGGATCGCAGAATGGTCGTACAGTGAGGCAGTTTTTCAGGGGCATTTTTTATGTCATTTTCACGGATATTTTTACGATCGCGTAACCGTTTCGCGGGCCGCACTCTGGTCGCATAGTCATCCTTAGACTTTTGCAAAGGGAGTTTCAGACTTTTTGGATTGAATAGTGCCTGGTGATTTAAAGGAAAATGTTGGGCAGAAGTAGGCATTTTAGTTGCCCGTTCTGCGGCCGCAGAACCTCTCTGCGGACTGTAGAATGGTCTCAAAGTGAGGCAGTTTTCTGGGACATTTTTGATGTAGATTTCGCGGCTATTTCTGCGATCGCATAACCATTTTGCGGGCCACACTTTGGTCGCACAGTCATCCTTAGACTTTTACGAAGGGAGGTTCGGACTTTTTGGATTGAATAGTGCCTGGTGATTTAAAGGAAAATGTTGGGCAGAAGTAGGCATTTTTGTGCCCCGTTCTGCGGTCGCAGAACCACTCTACAGACCGCAGATTGGTCGCGGAGTGAGGCAGTTTTTGGGGCATTTTTGATGTCGATTTCGCGGCAATTTCTGCGATCGCATAACCATTTTGCGGGACGCGCTTTGGTCGCACACACATCCTTAGACTTTTTCGAAGGGAGGTTCAGACTTTTTGGATTGAATAGTGCCTGGTGATTTAAAGGAAAATGTTGGGCAGAAGTAGGCATTTATGTGAACCGTTCTGCGGCCGCAGAACCTCTCCGTGGACTGCAGAATGGTCGTAGAGTGAGGCAGTTTTCTGGGGAGTTTTTGATGTCGATTTCGCGGCTATTTTTGCGATAGAATAACCGTTTCGCGGGCTGCACTTTGGTCGCACAATCATCCTTAGACTTTTGCGAAGTGAGGTTCAGACTTTTTGATTAAATAGTGCCTGGTGATTTAAAGGGAAATTGTCACGCCCCGAACCTAGGAGCGAGACAAGCACCCCGTGCCTCACCTAACCTGGCGTACCAAATTGCGACTAAGGGACTCTGAACATATAATGTCATACTTTGGCCATGGGCGACCTTGCAAGACAATTTGCGAAGCAAAATATAAAACTGAATGGAAACTAGCACTAACTAAATATCAATATAAAGCTAGGCCGACAAGGCCGTCATAGCTACTACAGCTGACAAACCACCAATTTATACAAACCCAACATACTGCACTAACCAACAGGATATGCCTACAAGCCTCTACTGATAGATGTACTGTGATCGGAACAGGGCCCCGACCTACCCATAACATATATACAGATATACATAAGATGTACACAAAACTCTAGTCCTAGCAACTCCGAAAGACGTGGAGCTTACCGATCAGGCGGAACTCGGGAAACACCTACTGAGGAGGTCTACCCGTCTGTCTGTCTGAACCTGCACGCATGAAATGCAGCGCCCCCAAAAAAGGGACGTCAGTACGAAATAATGTACCGAGTATGTAAGGCAATAAAATAACTGCAATCTGAAACTGAACTGATAATATGATAACTGAAATTAACTGGGAGTCAAAGATGATCTGGAGATATACTTACCTGCTGATACTGACTCAACTCCTTCAATATAGTAAGTAAAATAATTGTACGGCCTTATAAGGCTCGGTATATATAACTGCTCTGCCATAGTAGGCTCGCTTATAGGCGCTCGGCCATACTAGGCTATGTATCTCGACCATGCTGGGCTCGCTCATAGGCGCTCGGCCACAGTAGGCTCGGTATATAACTTTCCATCTGATCAGAGGTTGCCCAATAGGGGCCTGCCCATCGATTATAGCTCGATGGTAATGAAAATACTGTAATACTGTATATATAGGCTTGCTGCTCTCTTGACTGAAAGAAGACAATACTAAAATTGAATATAGAGTCTCGATAAGGAATAATATTGTAACTTATGAGACTAGAACAGTGTGAATAAATTCATGAATATGAACTTCTCTTTTTGTCTCATTACTAACACATGTAGCTACGAGATCATGCCAAAATGAAGGAAGGCTTAGCCTTAACATACCTTATCACAATCTTTTCAATCACCAAGTTGAACTCACCTCTTCGCACCTTAATCTACAAGAATGATAATAATACTATTGTTAAGTTACGAAAGGTACAACTATCGCACAACGAACGACAAACCTATTTTGTATTAAAACGGGCAGCATCTCCCCTATAATATGCCCTTCCTCCAACTTCAAGATAACACCAACAATACAAGGACAGAACAATAACAACATATATACATCATTTTCCAGCCCTATATACACCATCAAATACTACAAAACAGCCCAACACACCCCAATCTCTT